>NC_081449.1:10555561-10608462 GCF_007210705.1 Tigriopus californicus | reverse complement strand
CATGTACCTTCACATCTTAGAGGCGCTATCAACGCATCCTTTTGCAGTGATGCCGTCCGAAACTGGCGCTAAAATCGTCTCTCAATGGGGTTAGAAGGGATAAGCCGGTTTGCCTGTTCAAGTCGCATTTGTGATTCGTTCCAAATGCATACTTTTTGTCATCAAGATGATTTGTATTAATTAGTGATTGAAATATGACCAAGTGCTTGAGCAGAGAGTATTTGCTTAGCTTTAGGTCTTCCTTGGAGACATCTTGTTGTGCTCTCTTGCGTGATTATACTACTTAGGTGTTACGGAAAAGTCATTAACCTGTTTGGTGTTGTCGTTTCAATCGGCTGATCGTTCGATCACGCGTACGTCTGCTCATTGTTCAATGAAATGAGCAATAATAAGGCGAACAAAGACAGAAGTAGATTCGACCAAATTTACTGCCGTGATCCATTTGAGATCCACAAATCAAAGCAATCAAAAGACTTGAGGAATGCTCCCAAGAGCCTTGTGCAAAAGTTTCAAGGGAAGTTATCGGAAAATGATAAACTGTGCTCTTTGTGCCGAAAAAGATTGTCACAATTGGCAATCATCGGAGGATTGCTTTGCCATCCATGCCGTTCCAGCCGACACTGACGACTCAACAGCATTTGTGAGGGTGGCAAGCTTGATTTTGTTAAGCAAATGTCTTTTGTTGATAGGTGAGAGTCCTTTTGATAAACGAAAAGCGAATAAAGATTCGGGGTACATGACAGAAAAAGAAGTAGAGTTGAAGCCTATGTGAAAAAAGAGTTAGATTTGGTAGCCGGACCACGCCAAAGAGAAATTCTCGAATTGTGACCCGAATTGAATGCCTACAGTGATAAAGCGCATTAAAAGAAAACAATATATCCAACCACATGTTTGAAAAGCCTTACCAACTTTCAACTGGATATGCTCATCGAACTTTCCATTATCTTGGAGGACTACACCTAAATCCTTCATGGATGAGACCTGCTCAATGTCCTTACCTTCATCATCTAATAGTGGAGTGTCTAATGGCGTCGACCCAAAGGTCATTGAGTCATCATTCCATTCGGAATAAATTCGAATACTTACATATTTGCCAATGACATGAGTATTCAAGGGATGATGAACGAATTTGGTTACTCAAGGAGAATGGCAGTTCAGGCCCGACAGTTGCTAAATGAGCAAGGTATTCTTGCACCTCCGAATCCTAAACGTGGCAAAATTGTATCGAAGGATGTGAAATCAATTGTGGTTGATTACTACCATATGTGATGAAGTCAGTCGTGTGATGACAGGGAAAAAAGATTGCATTGGGATACGAAATGGAAACGAAAAAGAAAGTCTCCAGAAACGCTTGGTTCTGAACAATTTAAGGGACTCCACAGAAAATTCAAGAAGGGCACCTTTTTTGAGTGTTGGATTCTCCAATTCGCCATGCTTCGTCCCAAAGAATGTGTACTTGCCAGCGCTAGTGGCACTTGGAGCGTCTGTGTATGTACAATCCACCAAAATGTGAAACTTATGATGATTCGGTCAAAGATGTTAAAGATAGCTGAAATTTGCGACCTACCAGGAAGTGATTGCCTATATTGTTTGTAACCTGCACAGCCATGTTGTCATTTTAGAACTTGTGAGAGTTGTCCTATCGACAAGCTCAAAACGGAACTCATTAATAGGGGATGTCAAGAAAAGGAAATTCAAGGAAAAATGTGGGCGGCACCCCGATTTTGGGCATTTTTGGGAGACAGAACAAAGACAAACATCACAGTCAACTCGCACCATTCGCCCATTGAAGTTTCAAAAATGGAGTGAGTTTAAGCAAGTTGTGTTAGAAAACCCTACTAAATGAGCATGTTTGGTGTGAATCAGTGAACGCACTATCAAATTGGCTCAATGCCACAACGCTAATTGCCTAGACAAGCATGTAAAATGGAATAAAATGTCAAAATCCAATGCATGCACAGTGCGGTTTGGCTGGGCTGTTTTGTCTTTGATTTACTCCATGGAATAACGTCAGTTGTCCATGAACGCTTTTACTTGACTAGCCCTATTCGTATGAGCTTGAAGGCATCGATTCTATTCAGTTCAACAATGGACATCAACAGACAGGTCGGAACTTATAACCATGATATTGTCTCTTGACGATTTCATGGACAAATTTTGCGAATGAGTATTAATATTGGCGAGGCATGATTTTATTGCCAAAGCTCAAGCGCAATATCTAGAGACAATCAAGGGAAAGATCGGCAAAGGAGAATATGTTGTCATTGGCGATTTTTCCGCGAACTATTCCTCTGTAATACAAGACATTGGAATATCATTGGAACTCTGCTCAAGCAACAATTCATCTTTGGGCAATATTACTTAGGCTTGAAAATGGCGATTTAGAACATGCCTCGTATACTATAATATCGGAATACAATGCTCATGACGTCATTGCTGTTCACCTCTACAAAAAAGTGTTGATAAATCACCTGAAATCAAGGTTTCAAGATGTCAGAAATATTTACTATTTCTCTGATGGCCGTGCTGCACAATACAAAAACTGTCAGTCTTTTCTCAATATCTGCATGCATAAGTCCGAGTTCGATATTGACGCTGAATGGCATTTTTTTGCGACAAGCCATGGGAAGGGTCCATCAGACGGAATAGGCGTTACAGTGAAAAGACAAGCAATGAAAGAGAGCCTACGAAGACCTTATGAAGACCAAATTATTTCACCGAAGGATCTTTTTGGGTTTGCAGAGAAACAAATTGAATCAAATGACGTTTGGTTTTGGACTCAAGATAGTTACCAACACGAAGAAGAACTATTGAAGAAAAGGCAAATAGCTAAAACATGACTGGGACTCAAAAACTTCATTTATTTATTCCAATCTCCCAAAGTACTCTCCATGTGCGACAATTCCAGCATGTGTGAAGCTCATCATGTTGTGTCGTTGTTTTGGACATGTTCATGAATAAATGTACTTATCTTGAAATTTCAATGCTTGACATTCAGTTTCAGGACTTCATCTCTCCAAAAGGTTGCATGATTGCGCCTTTAAGATATGAAAATGGATGACCTATGCTCATAACAGTCTTTGCCAAATCTAAACCATGGAGATCCCATTTTTGTTTTTGCAACATATAAAGAACAAACATAGAACTATTCACACAGCCAAAAATTGAGAAAATCCGGACTATGCTTTTGGAAAGGTCAAAGGACAAATAAGGCCGTTACACGCCGAGTTTCAATCGGTACATTTGTTTAATCCTATTTTATCAAAAGGTCATTGTCCCCAGGAGTATTTTGAGATAAAATTCATCTCAATGGGATAACTACAGCCGAGTTATGGTTGTTCAAACCACCGATGGCCAAGTGGTTTGGCCCAAAATGGACATGGCCCTAGAATGGGCCACATTGATCCCATGAGGCTGAAATTTTTGATTCGGATCTACTTTAACCTAGGCACTGACCGTGTGAAATTTCATGAGATTCTGAGACAAATTGCCGTGAGGGTGTACCCACTTGACGTGGAATGCCCCTACTATGTATTTACATTTACTTCACCAATCAGGCCAATCTTGAACAATCCAAAATTCATTTTTAAGTTGGGTGATTTACTTGGACTTTCCGTCAATATCTGAATATGTTTCTTGAATTGCTCCAAATTCAAATGAAAAAACTACCGGAGCAAGAATACACATGACATCGGCTCTCCTTTTGAAGAAAAGTCGTCGGCAGGATGAAAGCACGTATTGTCACCTAAAAATGGTTCCGATTATTTTCCATTGTTATAGAACTTGGCTTCTTGGATCTTGGAGGCTGCGCTCGTCAGGGTCGCTTTTCATGCTCCTATTCTTCTACTAGCGAGCCCTAGTCCATACTAGGGACCCTGGATGCAGAGACCCGCGAGGTTGAGTATACGTCATCAAATTCGAGCAATCTGATTGGCTGCCAATTGTCAACGAACATGGGCTTTGTTTGGAAACTTTCTCATCAGGGAGTCAGTCGCTTCCAAAAAGACCTAACGTGTTTGCATGGCATAAGAAGGCAAAGCTTTGAATGATTTAAGACAAATCTGATTCACCCTGGGTTAAATCAACATATTTTACAGCATTAAAGTGTCTTTTGCCATTAGAATTGCATCAGTACAGTATTTCTCAATAAAATATAGCTGTCACGCTGATTTCTTGCATGTTGCCAATGTCAATTTGGACTAAAGCACTTACAAAAGAAAGTACAACCATATTAAACAAATTAAATTGTAAAGTATAAGGGACTTGTTTCTTGAGAGACTCAGAAAGTTCACAAGCCATAACGTGAATTTGAATAATAGAATGAAATATGTTTGCAATCTAATCTTTGTAAAAAATGGGTTCAGAAATTATTTAGAAAGTAACAAAACTAGTTTTAATAATCTAACATGCCATATCCATGCATCAGCTTGTCTTTGAGTAAAATTTTGCAGTGTCCTTGAAAAAAATATTCACTAGTGCTTGTCATGACAGTACTCATTCTTACAAAGCACCTCAGTTCGAAATCTTTTTGGAAACTTTTTAGTCATCTGATCGCTTACTTTTTCGAAGTGGAGCCACAGGGTCTCTAGTCTATACTACAGAAAAGAGCTATAGAGGATGTCAAGTAAAGGAAATGCAAGGAAAAATGTGGCGCGACACCCTGATTTTGGGCATTTTAGCATAGACTAAAGATACATAGACAGCGCCTTCCAGGCAGGCCAAGCTGAACAGCTGCGTTTGAGGCGACACCTGCCGGGGAGGTGTAAATGGATCCTAATTATGCTATGAAAGTTATTCTTCGCAAGGCCTTGTTGAGTACATATTTAATATTGAGATTAGTAACAGATGTTAAAGATGCAAAAGAACTTGCAGTTTTCGTTGCCCAGGAGTTTTCTTGCCAGGCATCTTGTTGGATTGGAGCTGTTATTCCATTTTAGACGATAGAAAATCATCATCCTTACGGCCCTTTTTGTGAATAAGCGAAGATTGATTCTGTCACAAAAGATTGGAAGGGGAGATTCATACGGATAGTAGTGAATGCAGGATTCTGCCACCACATCGCAGATCCTTTCAATTTTTGGATGATGGACTGTGACATAATTAGCCACTTTTGTAATGCAGGACGTAAATCTGACCAACACATCTTGACACCGGTAAAGAGATGACGAATCATTTGCGTATTTTTTGAAGAAGAAAAACAGCTCTGATGGAGTGCTTGGCTCAAATTAGTGTTCCTTAGAACCCAAATTGGTGCAAATGCGGCAAAGATTTGACTGCTTGTGGTGTTCAAGGTGTTTCTTGAATAAGTGGCCTGTAACATAGGCACATGCAGCTTCTTCTGTGGCGTCCAAATGTGAAGAACTTGCCTCATGCCAAATATTTTCAGCAAGAACCTCAGATATTGCATTATTTGAAGGTGGCTTGATGTGGCGCAGGCACGTCCTTATGAGGGTATTGCTGAGGTCCTCATTACAATTTGCAGTCTCTTCACTCTTTAACATCTAGTTAATGACAGCATGTCGAAAAGCTGTTTGGAAGCCTAGACAGGATGGATTACTGTTGAAGCCTCCCTTTCCTCTTATGATGCAGAAGAAATTTTCCAGAGGATCTGTACATAATCTCCGTGTTAATAGAAATTTGAAATCGAATTTTGTTGAGAGGTGAATAAAAAGTTGTTTTGTGCAGTTTAGTGCAAGCTTGAGCCCCTCAATGAATTTGAACTTGTTTGTGATGTCTTGGCCTGCAAAGTTAAAGATCCGCAACGAACTTAACCACTGAATTTTCTCTTCTATCAGTTCCTTGGAATGCTCAGTCAGAGCCCTCTTTGACAAGCAGGCACTCTCAATGCTGTCAGAATTGAGGAGGTCAAAAATGTCATTCATCTTTTGACAGATCACACTTGAAGCTTTTGCTGAAGAAGACATCATTCCAGATTCGATGTAGAAGTTAATGGCAGACGCAACACTGTGAGAGAGCACCTGCACTGCAAGTTTCACTTTCATTTTACCTCCAAATGGAGGCAAATCAACATGGCGTTGAGACAGTTTTGGCGCTAATCTCAATTTTCTTGTTGATTCCAGCTTCATCAGTTCAGGAATGTCATTCCATTGAGCACATCCTTCTTGTGATTGTATCATGTTGGCCAGAAGAGCATTTCGAGCCGATTTAATCAGATGGGGTGGGTCTGAGAGAACAAACACTTTATCATCATTGAAGAAGAAGTACGGAGTTTCCTGGAGAATACCAAGTCTATTCTGTAGTGAGAGGAAATTACTTCCCTGGTCAGATGACACTGCCAGTACTTTTAATCCAGAAGCACTGACTTTGGTGAGACACGTGATGATGTCATTTAGCAAATGATCACTAGATAATGTTCCGCTGACAAATTTGTACCCGATCGCCTGTCTCCATCTTGTCCTCAATCCACTGAGCATGAACACACATGCAGTGGATGGCTTTTTGGCAGATTCGTTCAATTGAGCAGAGACCCCAGTCAAACGATCATTCCGTTGGTCATATTCAGCACGCTTTTTAAGAGCAAGTTCGTCTATGTAAAGAACACATACTCAGTCATCTTGTGCCATGGTCTGAACTCTTTCTTGAAGAAGCTGGAAAAGAATATCGTCGAAGCCCTCTTGTATGTTGACACTGCTAATCCATTTATTGATAGTAGCTTTTGCTGGCAATTTCAGTTTTCTTTGTAGGAACTTGTAGCACCCTGGAAATGAAACGAAATCATTAGCCGATAGTTTGATAAAACACAAACCTGTATATTTTGTACCTGGAGATTTGTAGTAAATTGAAACAGCTAGCATTTTCAAGTCATCTGAATACCTCGGGGACTTTTGGTTGTAACTCTCCATTGCATTGCTAAAGAGGAGAAAGCTCTCCTTACTCATCATGTGTTTAGCCACGTCTTTAGCTGAATGGGAGTGACCATGCCCTTCTGTTATCCTGGCTTTTTTGTTCAGGTACGAAATTGCCCGAGTTTTTGCTCTGAGAGCCCTCATCAGCATAATCACTTCTTTCGACACCATCTTCTTCGGCATGGCCTTCTTTGGTTGAACGCTCTTTTTTGCCACCTCTGTCAGTTTCTTGTACTTTAGTTGTTCTTGTCGGGTCATACCTGAAATAGTATCCACTGCATTTGTAATGTGTCTAGGTGTCAAAATCTGCGACTGTCTTACCTTGCCTGTCAGCGGGAGCCTTGCGTAAGGGTCGAGTTGATGGTGGATTTGGTACATCAAACTTAGTCGGCATAGCGTCCCATACGAGGCTTCGTTTTGTAGCATTCATGAACATTTTTTCTTCGAAATGGTTGGCACAAAATCCAATATTCTTGGAGCAATAATCAAGACTTTTTGACAGAAGATCGTGGCGCCTGCAGTTCTGAATCCATTTAGCACAGCGATGCTTGGATGCTGGACACTTGAATATGGAGACCGTTGGTGCATTTCTTTTCGACACAGAGCAATTTATAGCGGAACAGGCATTCACCATGTTGAAAAATGTGTTTGGCGGCTTCCACGTACTCGAAACCACAACATGCCGTTTACACCTCCCCGGCAGGTGTCGCCTCAAACGCAGCTGTTCAGCCTGGCCTGCCTGGAAGGCGCTGTCTATGTATCTTTAGTCTATGATTTTAGGGAGAGAGAACTGAGACAAACATCACAGCCAACTTGCACCATTTGCCCATTGAATTTTCAATAATCCAGTGATTTTTAGCAAGTTGTGTTACAAAACCCTCATAAATTAGCATGTTTGGTGTTAATCAGTGAACGCACTATCAAATTGACTCAATACCACAATGCTATATACTTAGACAAGCATGTAAAAGGGAAAAAATGTCAAAATCCAATGCATGCACAGTGCGGTTTGGCTGGGCATGTTGTCTTTGATTTTACTTCATGAAATAACGTCAGTTGTCCATGAACGCGTTTACTTGACTAGCCCTATTCCCTGGATAAATAATACGAGACGGTTACTTCATACTGAATCATTGTTTCATGAGTCCAAGCTCCTAAAATTGCAAGATTTGCGCACACTTAAAATCCTTCAATTGATGAGGCAGTCATGCCTGCAAGAAATATGTGTTGATATTTTCAAATGGAAAAAGATAATCCTCGGCTTGGCTGATGGAGATCAGTTACTTTAGTTGCCAAATCGGAATAGACTACCGAATTTTGCTTTTCCCACCGAGTGGAATAATTTCAACCCCAGACATCGGTCTAATAAAAATGAGAATCACGAAAAAAAATAAGAGTTTATCTCATACAGAATTATTTCACTACGCCTGCGCGTAGAGAATTCTGAAATGCCTTTTTAGGTGGCGTTGTCCGATGCCGAGACCTTTTATCTTTTATCACCGATTCATTCCCGAACCCGCTCGAACAATGAAACCTGGTGATATCAAATCTTGTTTTCGGGAGCTATGACCTTGTCTTGCCTATGATGATCCTCTGGCTGAGGTTTGAGCAACACCCAAGTTTTATGATGAACCTCTTGTTAAAGTAATTTCCTATTTTATGGATTTATTCTCAACAAAAGAGGTTAACCAGCCTGAACAAGTTGAGTTATTGACATATGATTGGGCACGCAGAGAGTATTTGTGTGTGAGTGTCTCTCAGCTTGCCTGCCTGTGAATCTGTGTAATAGAATGTCAATTGTGTATTTCGTTCAAAAGTGCTGTCCCTTGCTCTTCTATGTGACAACTGATGTGACTGATAAGCCAAGTTTGTTTGCTCTCAGATTACTGACCAAGATGAATCATTTCATTGCCCATTAGCCCCCACATTGTCAACGGCATTCATGACACCTTGAGAGAGCAGTAAAAGTTTCTACAACTATAGTAAGAGCCAGTGGGAATTCCAACTGTTTCCCCAGACGGCCATCAGCAACCTGTTTCCAACTTCAGACCCCTACTAGTGGACCCATACTCCTATTTTGTATTAACTAAAGTGAGGTGTTTGTAATTAGGCCTTGGGACGCCATTCCATATTATGAGCCTAAACTATAAAGTTGTTGGCCTGCATGGTGACCTGCTTATAACCAAATCAATCATAATGTTCATCAAAAAAGTGGAAGAAATGAAGAAAACCAAAACATGATCAGTTTACTATGGTCATTAAAAAGGGATCTTGAGATGACAAACTGCTCTACATACTCTAATATAACAGTTTCGTTCTGAGATTCAGAAGAGGGCTCTAGTGTCAAGTTCTCTAGCCACAGTTTTGGCTCAAGAGAGTGTGGTTGGTCCACGAAGTTCAGGTATCTTTTTTTCTGAAGTATATTTATTAGATTTGCAAGAAAGTCTGGATTCGAGGACAAAGGTAACTTTCGAATGAAATTACTCTAGGAATTTCTTAACGAACAGTACGATAGGTTACGATTTAAAAAGTAATGACTAATTGTTATTTGGGAGGACATCTGTACCGCAGTTGATTAACGTGGGATCGAGTTGTACTAAAGGGGGTTCATGAATTCCATCCAAGGTTTCCTATTTTGTGAATATTCGAACGGCATCCATATATTTCGATCTCCCAGAATGGGGCCATACTAACCATGGCAATAATGTGTTTGTACATGTATTGCGCTGAAATAGATTGATACATCATCCAATGTCTCGCAAACATGTTGTTGAAAAAAAATTTAACTGTAGGTCGGTAAATTTACGATTTGCGAAAACATGTGATATGGACGACATACACTCGACATCGAAAAATCTTTCATGGCATCTCGTAAATTTCAAAACTTGCATGTATCAAAAACATGAATAGATATTTTTTACGTTTAGAACAGTTAAAGGAGGGCGTTGAGAGGAACGGATTTTGTAGCCCTTAGGTAAGATAAGGAACATTTGACGAAAGTGCTTCAAGTGGGATCTACTTTGTCCCGAACGAATGTTTCGACTTTTTTGCTGGAAAAACGACCGGTTTTGCGGTGAATGAGTTCGTTTACTATCCAACTTGGAAAAACTGGTTGGATTGGTGAATGATTTTGGATTTTGCACGTCTTTAATTAGGGTCAACTGCAAAGCCTCGACGAGCAATTGCTTCTCATGCTGACTGACGGCATTGGATGCCAAGAACTTGGGCGAACTTTTCGTCAATCTTCGCAAAATCTTCTAGGAACGTATTTTTTGAGGGTTGATCCTAAAATCAAAATAGTCATCGAAGTCGTCAAAAGGCTTATAATGGTACATAATATATAGCTATTGCCTTTCGGGTTAACGGACAAATTGACCATTGTTACATTTTCCAAATGAAATATTGTTCATGTTGATGTGATATGAAAGCGAAATTTAGTTAATCAATTAAAGGTTATTATATTTTATGTACAAGGTGGCAGATTTACGATGCCAACCATTTTTTACAAGCTTAACCATTTGATTTGTTGGTGCAAAGAATGAAGGTCACTTACTTAGCCAAACAAGCATGGATTTTTTTCTTATGGCACGAATGCTGACACACGACCATTTTCCGACATTTTTGACAGTGAAACCGAAGGAGAATAGGACTCATGGAATCGTTCATCTCAGACTCCAACGAGAATGAACTGGTTGAATCTCTCGAATCCTTATCGTTAACAAGCTTTCCCACCAAGCTAACACCACTCCAAATTTCATGAATGCTTGGTTTGACTCGTTCAGGGTTTATTAGACCTTTATTTGATTCAGAACCGGCACTCTCCATAATGTTCGCTCAGATTTGAATTCAAAAATTTAAGTACCGCACTGTTCCGTTTCATCAGAGATTCTAAACATCGAGGAACCTGGCGAGCGACCATCGAACTAGCAAAACTAAATTCACGCAAGCTCGAGTCTCGATTCCCGAAGGAAATGAGTTGGCCTTTGATCCGTTGGATCGAGACACGGGATCGATGATCTTGTGTGATCTTGTGTGACCTTGTGTGATGAGTACTACCACTTTGGACCGGGTTCGAATCTTGGTGCTGGGGGACTCGGGCGTGGGCAAATCCTCATTGGTCCACCTGATGGCCTATGGTCAGCCTTTGCAACAGATCTCTTATACGATTGGGGCCGCCATCGAGGTCAAACTCCACGAATACAAGGAAGGCACGCCCACTCAGCGCACGTTCTGGATCGGTAAAAAAACTATATTTTCTGAACGCGATTCAACCCATCGACTCATGGACTCTGCTACTATCTCTTTCTCTCTTTCTCTCTTCCCCAGAATTCTGTGATGTGGGTGGAACCCACGCTCACCGCAACGTTCGCCACGTGTTCTATGCCAACACCCACGGAATCATCCTGGTCCATGATTTGAGCAACAAGAAATCCCAAGGAAACCTCACTAATTGGCTTCGGGAGTTCATGGACCGGTAGCGCTTCAACGCCTCTCCTCACCTCCCCTCCCCTCCCCGGCAAATGAATATTACTCACTCATAGCCTTTGTTGGTCTTTCAGAGAGTCCGGGAATGCCAAGCTCCGCGAATCCACTTGGGAAGACCAGAGCGGAAGCAGCGATCATCTGGACACAATCGACGTCAACATCCCTTTATTGGTGGTGGGCACCAAACAAGACGTGGCTTCCGAGACCCACGCCCTACCGCTTCATCAGAAGCGATCCTTCATCGCCGAGGAATATCTCACCGAGGAGATCCAGCTGAATTGCCAAGATGAGCGGTCCGTGATGGCCGGATCGAGTGCCTCCAACAAGTTGTGTCGTTTCTTTGACAAGGTCATCGACAAGCAATTCTATCGCCGAGACGTCAAAGCCGCCTCTGAGCGACGACGGCTCTGACTCCGTGAATCCGACCATCGATTAAGCAATATATCAATCAATCAAGTGCTCGACGGACTATAATTCGCATCATGAGCTCCATCAATATCCCTGTGATCTCTTTGCGATGGGCCTTTCATGTGGCTCGTTGGCAGCCTAGTCCGCTCCAATGGCGACGAGCTTGTGCGGGGCTGGATCCCGAAGAAGTGGAGAGAATCTCCCAATTTCAGTATCAATCCGATGCCAAGGCTTCGCTGGTAGGTCAGATCATGTTCCGGAGGGCGGCTTGGGACTCCCTTCATGGCCTATTTCAAGACATTCATTGCCTTCGCTCGCCCAAGGGCAAGCCCCAAGTGGTTTGCGACGGGGTGATCCCGCTTTGGTTCGATGCCAATGTGGCCCATCAAGGAGATTGGGTGGTGCTAGCGGCAGAATTCGTCAACCCCCAAGGTGATGTACATGAGTTCCACCGCAAAAGAGGATATCTTTTCTATATGAAAAAATCTTCTCTGTAGATCAAGTTCGAGTGGGTGTGGATGTGATGCGGTTGAACGATCAGAGGGGCGACATTAATCGGTTCTTCCATTTGATGAAACGAAAATTTACCCCCCTTGAGTGGGTCATGATCCGGAATCCCAAAGATTCCCAATGCTGCTCAGCCGAAGAGCAACTCCGAATGTTCTATCGATATTGGGCCTTAAAAGAAAGCTTCGTGAAGGCAGATGGCTTGGGACTTGGTTGGAATCTTCAGAAGATCCAGTTTCACGTGAGTTAGATTGAAACATTCCCATAGCTCTAAACTTAATTGTAACATTGAAAGCCTGAACCGCGTTATCTGGTTTTATCTGTTAGATCACCTCGCCATTACCATCTTGCGATTCTCTACATCCAGTGCAAGATACTTGTGTGCAGGTTCTGGGCGCAGCCGATGAAACCTCGAAATGGACTTTCCAAGAACTAATCCTTAAAGACGGACAACATTGCATGTCTGTGGCTATAAAGAATGATAATACACGTAACGTCTCGTCGACCATCACTCGATATGTTGAGGATTTTGAAGATCTCATTCCTGTCGAGTTTGAAGACGAGCTGAGTGAAGAAACGTGGGATGACAATTGGAAAAAGTTTTGCCAGATGCAAGTAAATAAAGACGTTTAATATTGAACATTTATTTTATCCAATACTTGATTGGAATGACCTTCAATCATTTCGAGGTATGCAGTTATTAGAAAAATGTGTTGAGTTTGGTTATTAAGAATTATGCAATTCGTGTCATATCACTAGAGAGCTGTCGGTCCAAGTCACACTAAAGTCTCTTGAACATACATGAGCCGATCGTAATCGAAGTCCGAAAACTGGTACAACGATGCCTCAAACTTGGCCAAGGATGTCTCGGGGGAAGACAGGGGTTCAGAGGGTTCATCCCCGGTGCTCCAATCGATGCCATAATCCATGGCAGAATGGAAACATAAGGCCGTCGTCGGAGCCTTCGAAGTCAACGGCTCATCGACGAACAAACTATAACTCTGCAGATGGTTAGCCATGTTCGAAAGGGCAGAAGCAAACCCGCTGGAGGGATCATTGCTTGCCAATACATTCGCTGGTTTCTCTTGACTAATCTGTAACAACATATTATATCATCATATCTACAGAAATAGATATTTAGAGTGTCACGATTTAGATTATGAGCCGAGTAAGGTTACGAACCTCTGTTTTGAACAAACTGAATCCATCGTCTAAGTCCATAAATTGATTCAAAGCCTCGTTCGAAGATCTCCTGAAAGAGGTGGTGGGGTCGTTGGGAGAGGATCCCCTTTCACCCGTGCTGCAACTAGATCCGGGTTCAGGCGACGATAATGGTTGCCGTCGCTCGTCTTCATATTTCAAGGGATAGATCAGCAATCGAGGACACAAGGATCGGACCTCTAGTTTTTGCCCAGTCTTGGGATTCAATACTTCCACGTTGCTCTCGGTCACATCTGGACAAGGTTCGCTGTTCTGGGGTTGAATCCCGAATTTGTGGTTCAGGTCGTTCACAGTCCATCGCTCAGGGTTGAAATAGGCACTCAAGGGAGATATGTCACCTACGTTTGTGTCATACACGTGTGTCTGGAAATGGTAGCCCCAAGGAGCGAAAAAGGTGTTGTGTCGGACATTAGCCTAATAAAACCCAGGAGCCAGTTTACTTACCTCAAAATAAACGATGCCTCTGTGAAGATAGTTGAGAACTTGGGACTTGCGTTTGGTCCATGGAATGAACACAGCTTCGGGTTTCACGGGGATCAAATCCCCGGATTTCTCCAGCATTGTTGCGTTTGAATTTGGCTGGCCTGTTATGTCAGTCCCTTGTCTCCCCGAATTATGTTTGTCACAAAACGTAATCGTTTGGATGTTGGCGTCAAAAAATGAAACTGCTGTCTCGAGCCAATCACCAACAAAAAGAGCAACTTGACTAATTCACACTACTCATGACAGATGCTCATTTTAGCTTTCGTGGTCTGTGTTTTCCATGAGTTTATTTTTCGCGTGTCTGATTAATAATTCGTAGCAACATTAAATAACTGAGCTGTAACTAATCAACGTATAAAATCGGGTTGGATGCTCTCTTCCTTTTTTTGATTGCTTTGGTGTGTGGTGAAGGTAGTGAAGGTCATCAGTATCATGATGAAAATGATGATCTTGATTTGCTGTCGAGTGATGCCCATGGGTGCAATGATGCTGGTTAGTTAATGCCTTTTTAGTGTAGTACGCGAGTATCGTCAGATCTGGGACAAGGGAAGATTGGATGGTGGTGGGAAAGGGAAGAATCAGTCATGTGATAATGCAACTTAATTGAACAATTCATAAATATTTTCTCTTGAGGAACCTGAAGCAAAGTTGTTAGGCACTCTTCTTATAAATAAAAAATCTCGACGATCAGGAAAAAAGTCCAAAACAGTTTTTTTTCTTTTCACAGCCGGATTGAACCAGATACGATATTCTTGAAGAGCTCAGCATCCAAAGCCTCGTAAAGGCCAGACTTTGGATTCAGAAAGTACATCTTGTCGCTGATTTGGTCCGGATCAAAACCTTCGCGTTGCAGGTTGAATTTCTTCAGTTTGTAGGTGCCTGGAAGTTTATTAAAGAGCCAGTCTATAAACATTTCCTTGTCTCTGTACAACCATGAAACTTACCAGTGATGTCAAAGTGGTCGACTAGTCGTACAAAAAGTGGTCGTGCGAACGCGGGCAACTTGGCTTTCAGCCCCGAGGCCAACTTCTCCAGATCCACTATCTCGTCAGGGTCGTGAATCGCAGCCATCCCTGCCCGGCCCTCTGTACCTGGAATCTGTTAACAAACGTAGATAATCGTATCATTCGTCTTTCCGCATAATTGTGATTTCAATATGCCTCACCTGAACTCCATAGACAATGGCGTCCTTGAGATCAATAATGTTGCTCAGAATGGATTCGACTTCGACGGTGGAAACATTCTCTCCTCGCCACCGGAATGTGTCTCCCGAGCGATCTTTGAAGTATAACCAACCCAGGTCATCCATCACGAGAACATCACCACTTCGGAAGAACAAATCACCTTTGGTTCGTACATCACAGAGGAGCTTCTTTTGAGTAGCTTTCTCGTCCGCGTAGCCATGAAAATCTCGCACTGGGTGATTACGAACAATCTTGCCCACAAATTCACCGGGTTCACCTGAAACACAAAAACAACAGAAGAATTATAAAGACGTGCCCTTGGGTTGGGCAAAAATTGAATGTGCAGATTTTAGACAAGAATTACCTGGTTGACAGGTGATACAAAGGCCATTTTTGTCCCGAACTTCCGCACCTGTTTCTTCGTCCACTTTAACAAGACCAAGAGGGAGAATGTTGGGAAACAACAAGGACACGAAGCCCACAGCCCCTACCTTATTCTCGATATTGACTGGAATAGACGAACCAAATGAAAGCATTATAATAAATTCTATTCATATAGGAATGACCACTTGAAGCCTTTTTTTGAACTTACTTATTTGCGAGTTGCCTTCCGTTGAGCCATAGAACTCTGCAATTTTCTCGATGCCGAATCTCTGAACAAAGTCCACCCAGATCTGTTGCCTCAACCCATTGCCAAACATCAACCGCACTTTATGCTCTTTTTCTTCAGGTATTTGAGGGGTATTAAGCAGGTAGCGGCAAAGTTCCCCAATATATTGGGCGGCCTACCGAATTGAAAATGGACAGTTTTAATTCTATTATCATATCCATGCTCATTAAATATTCGTGAAACCAACGAACGTCAACTCACAGTGACGTTGAACTTGATGCAATCCTTCCAATAGGATGAGGCAGAGAATTTCTTTTTCATGACGATGCTCATTCCGTGTAGCATGCTTCCGGCCATGGCGATCATGCCAGCTACAGAGTGATACAACGGCAAAGGCGAATAGATGATGTCATCTTTCCGGACACCAATAACAAAATGGCAACCACCAGCAGCCAAAATGTATCTGTAAACAAAAAGAAATTGCCATTACTCGCATTTGCCTTGTTTCGTATTGTATAATGAGTACCTCTTTGATGACGGACAGAAAGTGACCTTTGCCAAAAGAGGCTAAATTTTAATTAAAGGACTGTTGTACGGATTGCCGGGTATGGGAATTGTCGCTAAATAGCTCTCTTCAGCCAAAGAGCTTATTTGTCATGATCTAAAACTTGTAAGTGTCTTGAGTAGTTCGAGGACAAACGGAAGATTACTTTGAAAAGGATGCTGGTAGGTAAACGTGAGTTTCGAAATAAATTTACCATATTTGAGTCAAATGGGTACACTTTATTCTCTGAAGTCGCGGATATGTCTGAACAATTTAAATGAACTACACGCGTTTTTTTGACTAACACGGGTTTCTCGAAATATTGACGAACGATCATAAAAAAACGGTAATAATTGCACACGAAGTTTCAGAAATTAGTTGAGAGTTGATTACAAATATACATGCTCTCAAAAGCACGATAGGCGTCACGTAATTATGTAAGAAATCAGGACTAGATTGGTTAAACTTTGCTGTCAAACAAGGTATGGCACAAAATACGCCGAGGCGTGATTGTTACAAGTACAAATAAAAAATTCTAAGCCTAAGCTGCCAGCTCCTCCAAAATTTCATCGGTTCGCTTGCTCTCGGATCTGAAGTAGTTCATGTACTCCTCGGGGATGGTCCAATCCAGAAGAATTTGAATGTTATTCTGGAGGATCTCGCGAATATCAAGACCCTCTTCTTTGCATGGAGACCGTCCAGAAGCGGTAATGGATTCCTTCAGGACTTCATCAATCAAACGAGTTCCAAAGCCCAGCTTTTTCAAACGTCCTGGAGTGGATATCTTCTTGAGAAGAAGGGCAAGTAGCGTTCTCATTTTTTCCATGGGCATCAACTGCCGTCCGTCATCAGATAGCTCCACAGTTTGAACTGGAATTTGAATAAACTGAATGTCCTTGATGCTCCCTTGATGGCTCTCCGGCGGCATAGCAATCCCAACTAGGTCTTCAGGAATCTCATTGGGATGCTTCCTCTCTACATGATCTTGGTATTCATTCTTGATCTTGAAAAAGATCTCGCATCTTTCACAATAATACGGCTTATCGGTGTCATGAACGCAGAGCATATGCTTCTTTAAATGAGGCAATTGGGCGAATGCTTTTTTGCACAATTTGCATACATGAGGCTTCTCTCCGGTGTGCATGCGCAAGTGTAGCTTCAGTGCCGTGGAATGAGAGAAGGAACGGGCACAAATCTTGCAGGAATATGGCCTTTCCCCGGTATGAACTCGCATGTGGACTGTCAACTGACTACGTTGATTAAATCTGGCCTTGCACTGATTACAACCGAAGGGTTTTTCTTCTTTATCCTCCGCGTGAGTGCGCATATGATCGCGAATATGGCCTTTAAAGCTCTTGTTGCAAACATCACATTTGTACAAGCGCTTGTTTTCATGAAAAGACAAAATATGTCTCTTCAAAGTATCCGCCCGAGGATACGCTTTGTCGCAAAGATGGCATTGGAACTCTCGAGACCCGACATGAAGTTTCATATGAGTCTTTAGGTTGCCACTTGAAGTAAACTTGAGATTGCATTCAGGATCAGTACAACTGTAAGGTTTATCTCCGGTGTGGGTTCGTCGATGAACCATTAACTGGCCTCCACGAGCAAAACTCTTGTCGCAATATTCGCATTTGTAAGGCCTCTCGCCCGTGTGAGTTCTCTGGTGCAATCTCAAACGCTCCTTTACGGCAAAGCCCTTATCGCAAGTGTCACACTTGTAAGGCATTTCCCCTGTATGAGCGCGCATATGGACGGCCAGACTACCGACTTGAACGAATCGTCGGCCGCATATTCCACATTGGTATGGCTTGTCTCCAGTGTGCTTCCGAGAATGTTTCTCCATGTCATACTTTCTGGAGAATCCCTGTTTACAGAAGGGGCAATTGAAACGCTTTACCTCTTTCAATTTCTTCGTGGTCTCATTGCCATTGATTTCATCAGGTTCATCACTAGAAACGATAGGTTCAATCGCCGAATCTTCGTCCACCAAAGGCCCTCTTTTCTTGTTCTCTCGGGATCGCTTTCTTCGCTTCGTTGGAGTCTCTTGAAATACACCGTTGGTTTGAGCAAGATCTCCGGAACTAGCAGCCACCGCATCTTTTTTCAGTTTAAAACTGGGACTAGTTGCATGTTTGGCTGGTGACCTCTTCGGTTTGGTTGGCGTTACTTGGGGATCATCTACCACTTTGGCCTTGACCGGAGAACTCCTGGTTGTTCTCAATGAGGATCGAGCTCTTTTGGAAACGGGAGCCATGATTCTGTCGGTTGATTGGTTTCTGTCTTGGATTGCAAAGTTGGCAAAGATATGGCAACAACGACTTTTCAGTTTGATAACGGTTAGAGATAACGCACGAGTTCAATTTGGAAACAATATTTTAGTGTTTGTCCTCTATCGTGCAACTAGTGGTGAGTTCAGCGCACGTACAAGCAAACATTGGATCCTGAACTTGTCAGCCTGGTCATTAATTCCTGGTTCACAAATTCGATGAATTTTCAAGGCTCTTTTGATAACGAGGTTGAGACTGAATTCGATGTCGATGTTGATAGGGATGATTGATAATAGGGTGATCTTTCAATGATTATAATTAGCACATATCACTTGAACGCAGATGATTAGCTTAATTGCTGGCCGGTAGGAACAACCGCATATGGCACGAAGGATGACGAAGGGACGATACAAGGAGGGGATCACCTTGACTAGAGTAAAGGAGTTGGGTAGGACTAGATTTTGTTACATGATCGGTGAGTGTGGAGGGTTACATGCCTGGGCCAAGAACTCCGAGCACTTATGTTCTTGGGCGTCCACGTCTTACACATACACACTTCCTCCCCCTCACTCGTCAGAAGTCCAAAAAAGCCACTTGGACGAGAACGAAACTCGACTCGGAGTTCCTCGATCCAGTGCCAGAGAGCATAGTAGCAATCGGAGGAGTCCAACAGCCAACCGACCGACCTACCGAACGACCGATTTCGGAGTAAGAGGAGAGGGAGCAGAGATGGTGGTGGGGATGATGATGATCCAAACGGAGAAGAATAACGACAATTCACTTTGGAGAACTCAAGGCGGAATGAGTGCACGTCGTAGTGGCGAGCTCGATCTCCCAGCACTCCCGACTTCAAGAGAGGCAAAGGAAAAGCGATATCGTTCTTTGCCTCTAATCAAGGCTAACAGCAAACGGACGAACGACAGCACCAGACTAGCTGACGAGGCTGCTCTTCAAGGTTCTCTGGCCCCCGAGAGCACACACGCATGAGCTCGAACACACACACATTGGACCGCTAGACTTCAACGGTCGGAAAAATCGATCGTTTGTAACGAACTGCAAGGAGGGACGAAGGAGCCGAGAGAGAGAAGAGGGGGGAGCAAGAGGACGAGGAAGAGAACAACATCGTCGCGAGAAGGAACATGGCGCTAGAGGAGAAGGAAAAACGAGAGGAGCCAGAAGAACAGAGGACTTCACGGAAAGCCGGTCCGATATATGCGTTCCTTGCTTGGGAGGAGAGGATTGAGCGAGGACAGGCGAACCAGGCAAACAAGTACTAATGGTAAGAGAGAAAACTGCAAGCCACTTTAAGAGGATCATAAGAGGAAGAATCCGAACATCCCAAAATATTCTCTAACTAAAAGGCTAAACTCACTATTGCCTCCACAATTCGTGTACAACCGAGATTTGGTATTGAAAGCATCGCTGTTTTAGAAGTAGGCGGTAAAAAAGGAGAGAGAAGTCAGCCACTCGATACACTTTAAGGGGACAATGTTTGTTTCCGCTCAGAAAGGCATGAGATATGAAGGCGATCAAGTTTTAATCACCAGACAAACAATTAAAAAAAAACCCTCCCTTTTGTCGTTCACAACATCAATCTTGAGACACGAGAAGTCATAATAAATAGTGAGATAGCGAATCAATCCTACACTAACAGACCCAAAAAGGGTCCCACTTATAACCTTACTCTTATGTTACCGTCATGCTTTCACTTTCCCTCTAAACGGGTTGTTCGCGTTTTCAGCATTGGCGCACGCGGGGATTTTGACCGTTAGAACAGGTTCAAAGAACTTTTAATGCAATCAATCGTCCTTCCAACACAATGTGCCCCCACCAACTTGTCATCTGCCTCGACTCTTGGGAATGCATGCCATCTGCTGCACTGGCAAGTCTTTCTGCCACCATAAACATGGTATATTCTTCATGTCTATTGTTTTAGCTGCTCTGCGTGTATAAACAATGGTAAATTGCGACCAATAATTAGCACAACTTGACAAGGAGACACAGAGAGCATTGCCAAGAATACATTCTAAACATGAAGGATATGCATTTTCGTTTGTGCCACTCGTTCAAAACAGAATCGATCTGGAGCAGGTGCACCAGTTAGTTGCAAGCCTTTCCTCCAGATTATTAGTAACCAGTAGGTCTATCTACCAAAGGAGATCAATTCCGCGATGTTTCTTGCACTACATATGCCACTAAACAGGCTAGTTAGATGAACTTTTGAGGATGGTTAAGTGTACAAGTTGGTATAAAAGATAAAGCAGCAAGAAGGCAATTCATAACTTCTTTGCTTTAAAGGCAATAGAATTACTCCTCATGAATATGAGTTTCAGGAAATAATCGATTCTTATGCACATAGTTGTTTGGTAGACGTTGCCAGTGCAGTCCCATCACTCTTGCAGACTTGAAGTGAGAACAAAACAGCAGAGAAGCATGGCCTAAAACAAATTTAGCATCAATTCAGATACATAATCTCTAACATGTTGGTGAATGAAATGTAAGAATTACTATTATTAGAGTTGGCAGACCGAGCTAGCCCTTAAATGTAGGGTTGATCTGGAATTCTTATCAGAAAATAGTCCAAATCTGATTTGGAAGGTGTTACCCGATTAGCAACATCTCCGTACTCTACGAATATTGGAGAAAGCAAGTAAACAATGAAGGAAACCGAGAAACACGAGGAGGTTTAAAGTGCTTCCAAAATGCACATTACGCCTCCATGGTCACTAGAATTGACCCAAAAACTCGGGCGATGACAAAGCTCATGGACGCTTTTGAAAATGTACAATATCAGGTACCTTTTGTATTATCTGTGAATACTGTGCAATCCCATAGCACACACCAATAAATGATAAAATCACGTTAACATTTTGTCACTTGTAAAAGCTATCTAAGAGCCTTTACACACGGATGGAAAACCGAGATTGAATCCGGTTTGAGGATTGAAGTGGGAGTAGTGCTGGGGCGAGTCCAGCAGGGGACTCAAACATCAAAAACTCGCCCCAGCATTAGTTCTTCTTCAATCCTCAAACCGGATTCAATCTCGGTTTTCATCCTAGTGTAAAGCCGCCCTAACTAAGGACGGATGGGCTTGTCAATAATAAAATCAGATTTGTAGAGAAACTTGCCAACATAGAGTTATAGTAGGCGTTGCAATTCTTGTTGGCAGACCCCTTGTTTCTTCCAAAACTTCAGTCTAAGTGGCATATCTTTGAACTAGTTTTTGACCATAATTAATCCTGAAGGATTGTGAAATAGATTTAAGTAGTGTAGAGGACTGCTGGCAAGATTTTGCCACATTCATTTTGGCCAAGTATAGCCTTTTTATTTCGCAAATTTTGCTTCAAAGCGTAGCTCAGACCCATAGTCAAAACTTGAAACTCCAAAACATTTGAAGATACATCTATCAATGTGTTTGCGTTACATTAATCCTTTTCACTTCCAAATTGCACAGCACATTACTCGCGAACCATTAATAAAATATCTTAATCAAAAGAGAACGATATTTGGCTTTACTCATAATGCGGCTCATCAACAGACCATACCACAATATTATCAGATTTCTTGGGTTTGCGACTATTCACTGACGTCACAACAATATTTCTGCTTGTCATTTGGTCACTAAATTTAATGAGAGGGGTGTCCACATCAATAACTTGAAACCACGCCATTGATTTTAATGCCGCAATGCCGTATATTTCTTGGCATAATCTCCGTTTAGCCGCTGACATTTCGATAGTCGATCAAGCCAGCTCTTAAAGACCCCTAAAGGCTCTTTCAATGATATCTCTGACTTCCCTTCTTTCTAGACCTCTTCCACGGCGCACGGCGGCCATGGACTTTCTGATAAACTTACTCTTCATGAGGGGAGAAGGGAGAAGGAAGAAAGTAAGCTGAAGCCAAGTCAGGAGAGTAGGGATATGAATAATACCTCTCCCAGCCAGGGAGTCGATCGTGAGCTTGGACGTCTGTTGCCTGGTATGGACGTTCATGGGCAGTCGCCAATTTGACCGTGATTTTTCGGGCCTATCGAAAACTTCCGAAAAAAGCTCAAGACATTGGAAAAATATTAATTTTTAATGGTTTGTGTTTTCGTAACAAAGTAAGATACTTTTGGCTTTGAACATTAAGAAAGGCAACGGCCATCACTTTCCTTGTTGAAATATCAACCTTGAATTTCTTAAGAAGCCTTGCGTCCTTTTCCAACCACTACCTTGACATCCGTTTGGTTTCTACGTAGAGTTTAGAAATGGACTAAAGGCTTGTCCGTCTTGATAATCCTGTTTGAAAAGGCTCTGATATCAAAATTCAGCTTGAGATAAAGGCCGCTCTGATATAAAAATTCAGCTTGAGATAAAGGCTGCCCACTCTCACCCTTTTCATTCTTTAAACATCGGTCAATAGCCCCCGACAGTACTTTTTGAAACATTTTGTGGTATTTTTGACAACTTCTTTCCTTCTCCTTGTGATGAACCTGAACGTGTTTTCGAAAGATCTGTAGCTCAAAGCAGCGCAAACCTAATAAGGATAAATACCTCCAAACTCTTCCTACTCTAATGGTTATTCTCAGAAAGGGGCCGATACTTCAGAAAATCTTTAAATGCCTAAAAGTGCAGGCAATCCCAACATTTGACAGAAGGATACGAAAGTCTATTCATCAAATAACGAGAAAATGGTTTCGCCACCGTTAACCTTTACCACAAACAACTTGGCTTAAAACATAAGGTTCGATAATGTAAGAGATAAGGTCACTGATGCTCTAAATTACTAACTTGTAGCGGACCATAAGGCCTGACATGTTAATGAGTCGAGAGATGGAAGTTGACTGTATGTACTTATGGGAGAACGTGAACTTGTAAGGAAATGGACTGAGCAGAGAATACTATATGGAAGAAGCGGAATGGTCGAGTTTCAGGATAGCTACAAACTATACAATTAATGGGCCATCAAGATCCGCTTACTTCGATTCATTGATGCATAAAAAAAATCTAGCAAGAACCATCATTTGCCCTGCTACAGATATCCATGTAAATCTTTGTTTCTAATCATTGGCATGAAAACATTTTGATAGGTATTTGTTATGGTGAGAGGGAATTTTGAAACTAGTTAGTTGTTGGTATAAACAAAAAAAAATCAAATCAGATTTTTCCCGATTAACTCCCTGAATTTGAACGGATTCGCTGACTGCTAATTGTTAATTAACTGAGATTTGTCGATTCTTTTTCAAAGAGCCTACCTTGAGTGTTTGATAACGGCCGCTTTGGGCATTCCTGTGGTCCCTGATGTATATATGTACATTAGTTTGTCTTTAAAACCAATTGAATCTTGAATGACCTTGTCCACAGGTCCGTCAGACGTTTTTAGAAGACTCTCCTCCAACATCACGGTTTGGAAATGCTCATCAGAGTTCTTTGGCGCGGGGCCCAAGCAAAATGAGGAATACTCGGTATAGCCATTCTTCACTGAAGCAATGACTTCACCCACGGCTGCAGAACATAGAAAGTAACGTACTTAAATTAAACTAAAACCACCACGAATTGACTAACTGCTGGCCCGAGAGAAAGCAACATTTCACCGTCATGATGTTATGATAACGGCTAGTCCACGTACCGTCGTATACATCGGAGCTAAAAACGATGGATTTGCAGTCGGCGACGTGAATGGAATGTATCAAGGACTCCTGTCTGAGACTGTGGTTGATCAGAGCTGGTACGGCACCAATCTTACTCAATCCCAACCAAATCCCCACGTACTCTGGTCGATTTTCCATGAACAATGCGACTGAGTCGCCTTTCTTGAAACCCAGAGACAAAAAGTAATTGGCGATTCTGTTGCTGTACTTATCAACCTAAAGAAGGGGAATCAGTAGCAATATCGTCAGTAAAAAGAACTTTGGTTTGTTGAACTCTCTATCTTATTTACCTCACTGAAGGTCCAAGTGGAATCCTCAAAATAGAACATGATCTTATCTGGAATTCGTGAAACCGTTTCATGGAACATTTTGGGGACCGTCCAATCTAAGAACTCCGCTTTTTTGACCAATAACATCAATCGTACCATCATTAGACCAGCTCTATAATGAATATAAGAATAACATAAAAGAAACTCCCATTTCGCAACTAAATTTACAATAAAAATCTGACCTTGCATCCCGGCCAAACGTGTGGTACAAAATGTAGATCGTATTTTGCGAAAGGATGGTCCACAACAAGGCCACAGAGAGTAAAGCCTGTCCCCAGCTCCAATGACCGATCCCAGTCAATCCGAAATATAAGGCAGCCAGAACAGCGTACTTTTGCATGACAGGAAGAATCACTTTGGGACCTAAGGAAATATAAGTAAATAATTGAAATTTGACTTGACGACCACGTATCTGTCAGGTCGTCTTCAAGATGTGCCATTCTTCAAAAAAGTTACAACATCTACGATTCGACTTTTGAATAGAGCTTTACCAGAAGGTGAGGAGACTTTGACTTCAGCTTTCCCACGATGGTTTCACACTACTCATACACAAACTACCATAATTCAACATACTTTTTCCAACATTCTTCTTTACACCCCACCTCTTCACACGCAACAGTTCCAAAACGAAACCATTCGGAACTCTTGCGGGGAGCACTTTGAGGTGGCATTGCCATACTGGGCCATGAATGTCGGTTTGTTACCGATATTAAAGGCATAACAGGTAAACAAAGTCGAAGAAAGGCCAAAGCCCTCTCCTCTTCTCCACTGCTCCTTGGCTTGTGATCGGGTGTATGCCATTACCAAAATTACTCATTCATTTCCAATTACCTGTTCCCTCCCGAAGGCTTTTGAGAAAAGATCGATCCATTATGATTGTTTTAGAGCGCTGCCAAGATAATTAGCCGAGGTCCCTGGAATGTGCGTCCAACTCTACTGAGCGATTTTTCTCAAATGAACCCCCAAGTGAGAATATGACATCGCGGAAACAATGATATTCAAATTCTTTTTCAGGAAAAACGGGTCCGAACGTTGCTGCTCACACATACACAAATACGGTCAAAGGACAGAATGCAAAGTCCATCCAGTTCCTCTTCAACTTGGAATTGGTTATTAATCAATGGATCTTGCTTGTTTGGTCCACGACAGACTTACTTCGTTACTCAAAGGCTCGGTTTTGTGCAATGCACTACGTACATCTAGTGCATCCCGAGTGCTGTTGTCCTACATCTTACTACGCAATTACTATCAAGACTTGGACCCGAGCCCACATGTCTTAGCGAAAAAGGGCAACTCTGTAACTTGAGAGATATAATATCATCCTTCAGCACCTCGATAAGCATTTTAAATCCTGAACACCCGGGAGGAAAATCCGCCTTATTTACCCATCTACCTGTGTCCCTAACCGACCCCGCAGCATTAGCAGCTTTGAGGGATAAGCCCCCTCCCCCCCCCACTATAACATGACGATAAGACTTGTAACAATAGAGGACACTTGTTGATTTCTCGGCCCCTGATAGCTCAACCCATCCCCGGCGTCCCCGGCGTCCCCAGCCAACCCAACGTGTACGTACTATGATGGGTCAAACAAATTGGGAACTCGTCTTCCGAAGACAATGTTGATTCAAGAGCATGAACTTGATACGTCGCTGTTGTCGTCGTCGTTTTTTCACTCGCTTACTTACTCATTCACTCAATCAATCATTAACACTGTCAGTTGGTCAGTCAGTTCCAATGTTAATCGCGAGATAAGATGTCCATCTAGCCGAATGGACTTCATTGATTAGAGATCGAACCTATGGCTCGAGATAGAAAAATGAGTCCGGCTGTACCTGGGTTGAGCGCATCCATGATGGACGAAAATAACGATCACCCTAATTCGAAATCAGCCCCACAAGGATATATTCCAGGCAATCCAAGCTCTGGGCATGTCAGTGGTGGTCTTGAGGATCTCAGGATGGGCTTGTTCGGAAGGTCACTTGAAGATGGTGGTGTTCTCTGAGCCCGTACTCGTGTAAACGATGATCAGCTCTCGTCGATCAGCTCCTTGCGTTCAAGTTGAATGTTGTGAAAAGTTATCCAACCTCTAGGTAGCGTTGTTGCGTCACTTACGAGGTGCTCAACTCATCGGTGGGTCCGGTGGGTCCGTCGCGTCCGTCGGGCGTTTGTTGTCAGTTGCTGTTGTCGAGGGAAGTGATCCTGCCAAAGGACACCCAACACCCACCCAGCATGCTCACCATTCAGCACTCATGATAGGGGGAGCGCCAAAAAGGAGAATCCGTGGCCCGGTTTGCCAGTTCTTCAATGCCTTTCTCTCCTTCTCTCCAAAGATCTATTCTTTCCCATTGCGGTCCTGCCTGGCCTGAGTGAGTGTGCCTCTCTTTCAATTGGCCGATTCACATGCCTCGATCCTACGCGCCCCAGTGATTCTTGCATGTGAACTGAGGGTAAGACAGGCCCTAAGTAGGACATGGAGTCCATGGGTAGGACAACGTAGATAACGATAATACAGGCCGCGCACCAGGCCTTTCCAGCGTGTTTTAATCAGCCGATCGACGAATGAAGGCTGACAGGCGCGAATGTACGGTCATCGAAACGGAGGCAGAGGCTTCAGCTTCTTCAGCCTTTCTCTTTCAAGGCCGACACTGCTAGAATACCCACCGTCCAAACATGGACAGGGCCAATGCGAAGAATACAAATTTAAGGCCTAACCAATTGGTACTAAAATAAAGTGCTTGCGAGACATCATTTGACAAACATATTTTCTTGAAACTGAATAATTGAGACTTTCAAGAGTCATCAACGCCCCAAGGTTTCTGGTCGAAGACCGGATGGCTCTGCGAACGGAAGCCATAATTTAGTTTCTCCTAACCGTTCACTATTTCCAGATATGTAATATAATCAATGCAATTACAAGATGTTATTGAAAAGCTGAGCTGGGCAAATTTGCGCACAAAACCATGCATAGGGAACTCAGGAGACCTGGCCAATGTTATGTGGTAAACAACATAAAATTCAAATGTTCAGCTTGACACCATGACTTTGAAACGCACAACTTTACAAGTAAACGGTCACGTTTTACACTCGGTTAAACATTTTTGAATTTTACTTTTATACCCTCTTTTGCTAAAGATGGGAGCCCTAGCTAAGGTCCTTTAAGCTAAAAAGCTGCCTTTTCGGTTCAGTACACAGGATTTGAAGGGTTAAGTAGCTCAGAGTTGCTGTGACCCAGGGTAGGCACATTTGACGGGAAGCTCATTCACAGTTCATATTTTTGAAGTCCGTGGTTCTACCGGTTCTACCCAAAGGTTCTGAAAGGAAAGATGGGGCACCTTGAAACTGGCGCCACATGGACTGTAGCGGCGAAGCGAAGAAATAGAGAACAAGCCAAGAAGCACAGCTTTCCCTTCAAACAAAAGCTGCCGAAGCTTGTGTCCAATGGGCAATGGCCTTGGGAGATTCCTGGAGGAGTAACCTTAGGGTTGCCAAAATCGACAAGAAGCATCTAAACTTCAATGTCTCTGAAAAATAAAATTTTGTCCAGTGTGTGCAGTCTTTGTGAGAAGAATGCCCATGCATATAATTTTCTTTACTTTTGCAATTCGTCGAAACCAAATTGATGTCTCTTTACATCGCAATAAGATTGTAAAAAAAATATCCACATCCACATTCGTAGACCATGATCACCCTGATTGGAACTAAATTTAAACAAAAGAATCAGGTTATGACTTTGGCAACGTTTATTTGAATAACTGGACATTTGGCCGCTTCTTTCTTCTTTTCCAACCCCATGAAATTAGCCGCAGCCGTATACTTTTCAAACGCAAGCAAGTACGACAAAAAGCTGAAAAACTGAATTCAAATGGGACTTGCGTTATTGTAACCCAAAGCTTTCATTTTGGTCCAGGTCTCTTCATCCTGAGGGAGAGTTGAGATAATGCACTGAGAGGAACCAAATTTGATCTAAAAACCTGGAACCTTGTGAACTTGGCCCGTCAAAAGAAGGGCCCGTAAAAGGACTGTATTTGAACGTGCATTGTCTGATTTCTAAAAAAGTCAGCACAACGGTAAAGATTTTCGAAGAATTAGCCATTGAGAGAGCGATTTCATTTATTTCTATAACAGAAACCTGGCTTCGATCAGGGGTCTTAGATTAGACCATGGTTAGTTTCAACTTAGTTCGTTGTAATAAGGTACACCCAGATAATGCAATTTACCACATGGGGGTGTATGCCTATAACTTAGGAATGATTTACACCTTAGTCATGTACAAATGTCGAATGGAGAAGTAGAGGTCTTAGTTTGTCACATCCAAGTTTGTCACATTGTCACAATGTATAGACCCCCCTCTTGCTCAATAGCTCGTTCCTGCCAGCTCTCAAATTCACAAGAAATGAGTTGGACCGGGCAGTTTGCTGGAAGTTTTCTTGTAAGGGCTTTCATTTTCCGGCTAGTGGTCGTAGAGTGGGAGGCTAGTCTCGATGGGTACATTCCCATTTCGAAATCGACATCTCAGTCGTTCGAAAAGCTGGAAAAAGCGATCTTGCGCAATTTCTCCCACCATGTTGGTGTAGCCACCAGAGCGAATAACGTTCTCAATTTGAACTTTCCAATGCCCTGATCTGATCCAGTATGTCCATGTGACACCTACTAATCTGTCAGATCATCATGTTCTTGAGATAGGGTCGACCATTACTCAAAAGCCGGCGTGCTCTAGAGTAAAACCGGTCAAAAAGGTCGGTGTGGCTAGGTTCAAGTTCAAAGATGAACATTGGCCGTTGATTATGGAAAGATTAGAAGAACTTGACCTGATTTCAATTCTGAAACAGGAATCGTCCATAGATGCAGCCATTGATAAATTAGTTTTAGTTTTTAAGGAAGTTTGCTCCAGTATAACAATCTCTGAATGTGTTGTCTGTTAGAGGTCCTAGACCATAGATCTATGGGGCTGACTAAGGATAGTAGTCGTGGTTCACCCAAACATGCCTTAAATGTATTCGATGTGAACAGGCATGAATCCAACTGAGTTGTTCCGATATTTTTTTTTCTAACTGAAATGTTCATGGTCCTCTATCCGTGGTAGGTGGGCGTGTTCTTTCTAATAATCTTTGGTCCCGGGCTCAATTGGGTTGAGCTTGGTGTAAGCTAGGAGTAGGAACCCATAAGCTAGCTAGGGATTTTAGTTAGTGGTCATCTATGAATTTGGATGGTGAGGAATTGCTTGAGGGCCGATTCGGATCTTTGGGGCCACATGGATTTAATCGACGAGGTTAAAGCCCCGACACGGTCGTTTTCTCCAGTTTTTGCTTCGTCAACCGATGGTTGTGGTCATGTAGAAAGCAAGTGCCCTAGAGTGACCATATATTTTTATTGGCGATGGTTTGTTCAATACAACAGTATTGGCGGTTAAGACATTCGACGAGTTCAAGTTTTCCAAAAATGAAATCAAGGCTGTCATGAAATTGGGAGGGCTGGTGTAAAGAGTTTGGTTAAGGTTTATATTATAAACGTGATCGCGGTCTGGGAGCGGTTTGGTGAGCAGTCCACCCGATACATCACCCATCCTAATGTAGCAGTATGGCCGGCAACTGTCCACGGGGGCGCCAGCTCTTATACCGGTATAAGAATATTGAATGTACCATTTGAGATGCCAAGTGAAAGGCTAGTGGAAGCGTTAGCTCCATTTGTCGAAATTTTGTCGGAAGTACAGGGAGAGCCATTTCATGGAAGATTGGACAAAAGATTGTTGAATCTTCTAAATTGCAATCGTAGAGTTCTGGTTAGTCCAATGTCTGAAATACCCGAATTCATAACGACTGGTAAGATCAGAATGAGGATCTATCATCGTGGTTAGCAAGTGCTTTGTTTGCAAAAGTGGGGATCACATGAAACTGACTGTCCCAAATTTGGGTCAAGTTTGGTACCTGAAGTTGTCCCATCGTTTGTAGTCGATGAATCAATTCTGGACCCTGTGTCTAAGGCTGAAATGGAGAATGACGTGGCTTTAAAATCACGGGTACATCAAATCCAAGTTAAGGAGGACGAGTCTGGGCTAATGAGTATTAAAGATTCTGTTATTGCTTCAACAAAAGAAATATTTTCTGAAAATAATATTTCTGATGTGGTTTTGATGGAGCTCGGACCAAACCCTGGCCGAGTTTCTGCTGGTACAAATGTAGTTACTGAGAAAGTCGGATCTGAGGCTATATTTTCACCTACACGTGTGACACGTAGTCGGAAAGGCACTAAAATAGTCCATATATCTAATTCCTCTCAATAATGGCCTTGCTCAACCGTATTTATCTCAATTGTCTGAGCATTATGAACAAACTGGCGGACTTACAATGCCTTTTCGTGAATATTGAACGTGACCTTATTCTGCTCACTGAAACTTGGCTACACCCTTGTTGTCAAATAGTGAAATAGAGTTTGGTCAGTACAAAGTCGTTGCTAGGATGGATTGGAATGATACCGTACTCAGTTTGGTCGTGGAGGTGGTGTTGTTATATTGGCTAAAAGTGTTTTGATTTGCGTTAAGTTAGATATTTCTATTAGCAATGATTGTGGCATGTGTATACAACTCTCCCAATGCTTCTAGTGAAGATAGAGGCACCCTTCACGAGTTTCTTGGGTCGGTTAACAACGTCAACAAACCATCCGTTAATTGATTGGGCAACAAACTCTGGCCAAAGTGCCACACACCAACGGTTCCTCGATGCTTTTGGCGAGGGGTTTCTGACTCAGCTCGTACAGAGCCCTGCACACGTAGCTGGTGACACACTTGATCTAGTTTTATCGAACTCATCCGACCTCGATCACTTTGTAGAGTGCAGGCCCGAACTGATCACAAGTGATTACATTCCCATCCTTTTGGGACTTGCCTCTGCGAGCAGTATCAAGGAAGAGTCCTCACAAATGATAACTGATTTCGCCAGAACTAACTTTGATTGCTTCAAAGAGTACCTGAGAGGTTTCGACTGGAATCAACTAGTGTTTTCGTCCTCGTCGACTGTTGGGGCCTGGGATATTTTTAAATGCATTATTCACCAGGGTTATGGATTACTTGTTCCACTGAGACCAAGGAAGATCAATCTTATACCACCTTGGTTGCCTGAGCACCTTTTGTCTCAAATCCGCAAGCGCGACAGACTTTGGGCAAAATTTAGGGAGTCCAATAATTTATGATGATTTGGAGGTGGATTAATAGTTGCTTGTTAGAGCGTGCTCAACGAGCTACTCTAGACGGGGTCTCCTCTGAATGGTACAATGTGTCGTCTGGAATTCCTCAAGGAAGCATGCTTGGTCCCCTTTTTTTCTCCGTGTACGTGAACGATCTGGTTGTCAACAAACTGGTGTGTTATCTCAAATTTGCCGATGACTGCAAATATTTTGTGCCATCTCTTCAGTTCAAGACGAAATCTAGACGAAATCAAAAGAAAGGGTGGGGTCTTTCCTACCGAATGGTCTTTAATGCCACCGAAAGCAAAGTCCTGTGCTTTGGTAAGAGCAAGAAGGCCATGTCGATTTATGTCTTAGGTGGTTGCCCATTATACAAGGTGGGTATAGTAAAAGACCTGGAAATCCATTATGATGGAAAGTTGCGTTTTCAACCCATTTTGCCACTAGTGCTAATTCGGTGGTGGGAATGATCAAACGTTTCCTTCCACCCGGTGCCTTAGCATCCTCAAACCGCTCTTCATCGTCTTCATCACGCATGTTCGACCTCTTCTTGATATGCCTCCTTCGCTTGGTCTCCAGCCTGAAGTATGCTTCCAAACTCCTGAAGCCTGTCCAGAAAAGGATAACGAGACTGGCAGTGGAGTTCATGAATTTGGATTATCCAAATAGGATGGACGTGTGGGGTCTTCCTTCGTTGGAGCAGAGGAAGGCTGATAGTGACCTGGTGACCTTCTTCAAAATATTCAACGGCGACATCTTAGTTAGGAATCTGTATTCCACCGAGGATCCATTTCGTATAGTGGGTGACGTTTCTGAGAGAATATCCAGGATTGTTATGGATAATGAGGTCCACAGACCTTTTGCGAATCTTTCCTCCCGGTCATTTTCGTTTTTTGTAAGAACCGTGAAACTCTCTTCCTCTGTTGGCTCGTCTCAAGAGAACTGTTTTCTCCTTTAAAAATGTGATACGGGCCGGAAGAACTGATTAGGCCTAAGTAGGTCCGTCTTATCCAATCAAGAACCTTGCCTTGGATCCCAATCTCATGGAGACTGTTAACTAAAAGGCCATCATCAACATTATCAAAGGCCTTGGCAAAATCAAGATTAACATCAAAGTGTCTCTCTAGTTCCTCAATAATCTGATCTATATGTTCAATCAGTTGGGTAACCGTGCTAAAATGTGCTCGGAACCCTTCCTGGCTAAGGGGAAGGACTTCTTGACTTCAAGAAATTCAACAAGTTTGGACTTCATGATCTTCTCAAACACCTTCGCAATATTCGAAGTGAGAGAAATCGGCCTACAGTTACTGGGGAGCGACTTATCTCCCCCTTTCAAAATTGGAGCAACGTGAGCTAACTTTAGTGAAGAGGGAAACTTGCCCTGATCCAAGATGTAACGCATCAAGTACGAGAAAACAGGAGCCTTTTTTGTGAGCATCTCATCAGAAAGTGAGATGTCACACCATCAGGACCAGGAAAATTTGACCATCTCAAGTCCCTGATGGCCTTTAAAGCATCTTGATCTGTAACTACAAGATCCTCTAAGTGCTCAACTTGGCTACCCTTGCCAATCTCAACAAACCCATCGATTGAGTGATGGGCTTTTACTACTTAACTCTTTGGAGTTGAAAACACACCAGAGAAATGATCTCAGAGTATGTTAGCCATAACCTCTACATTGTTGGTAGCTCGCCCATCAACCTCAAAGGCCCAACAGGGTGTTTTATCTTTCTCTTAGAGTTTGCATAAGAGGAAAAAAACTGTACCTGAAGTACAACTTGTTAAGAGAAAGTAAAAAATTTTACGAAACCAAAGGTTGCAAAATTTTCAATGTTTCTGAATTATGTCAGAAATTGAATTCAACGTTGACATTTTTGGGGCAAAGAAAAGAACAGCACAAAGTTTTAATATTGGCAAGAAAAGACACTTTTAAAACAAAATTTTACAACTTCATCAGAATGTCATGAAGCATCATTGTTTCAGAGGCACATTTTTCCACCCCAGAACGATTTTTATTGGAGAAAATGTCACAAAAACGGAAAGTCTGTTGAAATTAGCAGATTTTTGTTCGAGTTTGGCGGGAAATTGGAACATTATGGCGTTTTCTACTTTTTTTCGGCGGCTTCACTATCGAAACGTCTTGCACCCGTGAGGCAATCACAGACACCGAAGTTCTACTTGTGTACAAGCAATGCTAGGCCAACTTCTGGAACTTGGACAAGCTGAACCATGGAGTATGTCAGTAACACGATTGGAAAGCTCGGCCGAAGATCGAACGTCTTCTAGCGAAGTTTTATAGAGCTATGCGTTACCTCCTGATCAGATGCATTCCCGCTGAGAGAGTGCTCAATTACTTGCATCTTCATTTTCAAGCACTCAATTAAGAGGTAACGCAAAACTGAAACGTCTTCTATCGAGGTTTCAGAGAGCTTTCCACTCCACTACTGCCTTACTCCATGGCTTAACCCTCACTGCTATTCCTGTATAAGTTGATTTAATTTGTCAAAGTATGAAATATTTTAGAGTAGGTCTGGCCGTACCACTTCACTCATAAGTGTTTGCGCTTGGGACATATACGTGAGGCATATATTTCTCAATAACAAAAGCTGAGATAAGTAGAAAATACAAATGAAAGAATATTTTATTAATGATTCTTGGAATGGCCGACATTTTTATGCTGGAAATAGCTGACCATTAAATTTACAACTTCGAATGCATTTTCGCCATATTTTTTTCACCCAATTACTGTCGATGTCAGAATCCTAATCCTATTTCTTCGCTTCTTATTTGACTTTGATAACTTTTCCTGTCAATTCCATTGGTTACAACTTGGTGTTTTGGATTGATTTCTCCACATTCAAGAGCTGTTCGTAAAACTTTTCCTCCTCCTTTTTCTTCATCTCCTCTTTCAAGTTGGCGATCTCATCAAGCTTCTATTTTTTAGCATTTTTCAAACGTTAAATCCTTATCAACTGGATTCATGTCTGAAAAAAGAGCACCAGACAACAATAAATAATTGTCAGTTTCAACTAGTTTTGGGACAGAAGGTGGACACAAACTGACTAAAAAGTTAATGTCTAAAATCAGTTACTTTTTTTGATAATTCGTCTCCCTACTTGATCGAAGAAGCGTAGAAAATTCTAAATATTTTTCCATTATTGCTCTGAAGGTTCCTGGAGCTCTCACACTTGAAACCTGTGTTTCCAGATGACTGAGCTAAAAAACGGCCAAGTAAAATCAGACAACCATGAATCTGTAACGGACCACGTTGGTCCGCCAACATAAAGAGTCGGTAGATGGTAGTTGACTGATTTGTATTTCGGGAAAAGAATGCTTTTATAGTACAGAGGAAAACGAGAAGGGTGAAGTAGAGTAAAGTGCAGGGTAGATGTTGCAATATATTCGAGCCAAAACCTTTTTTAAGTTTGACATTTTCAAGCAATAAAGTCAAAAAGGAAGAGATGTAAGCTTCAAAGATGTAGATCTAAAAATCCGTTTTAACATTAAATTCAAACATTGCTTCGTTTGTAATAGGACCCTGTATTTGGGATAAATGGCACTAGTTTCAGAAATAGGGCATTAGTTTTGCACTATGATTCAGTTGTCAGAATTTGGTCCTTGAAATCGTGTTCAGTGAAACATAAGAGTGGGTTGTTTAAGAGGCTTTTAAGTTTCTTTTAATGAAAAAGGCAGAATGCAAGGTTTGACAGCCCAGTATTACGTGCGGTCGTTTTTCCTTGCAAAACTCATATCCGCAGGAAGTCCTTTTGCTTAGGTGTCGGCACGTTGCAATAGCGTGATGTTGATTGGAACAAGCAAGACAAGTATTTTCCCACACGACCTTGTGCTTTAATGCTCTGTCGATATAGAAATACGGGTGCTTTCGGGGATCGGCAAAGTGTAATTTCTTTCTTGGTCTTTCTCTTGCTATTTTTTGCGAATGAGACTGGATCATGGTGTCTCGCAGGTAGTACCTCAATTGAAGGTTCTTGGCGGGGTTGGTTTAACAAGTCGTTGAGGTCTTGTACTTGATCATTCCAATCCATATTGACATCTGAGGCATTAGGCACTGGATGGGGGTTGACCTCCGCAACGATTGATTCCATTTCTTGTAGTGCCTCGCCTCCAATTATTCATCTAGATGGAAAAGGATCCACCTCTTCTGTTGGTAAGTAACGCACATGGAGTGGGATGGGCTCCTGTACTACAAGAACAAGGTATTGTTCTCCTAACAGGGTTATTAATGAGGTGATGGTTGGACTCGTTAGAAAAGGGTTGATTAAGATGACCCAGGTCAGGATAAGGGCCAGTGGCATGACAGCATCATTTTCCAGGTAACGAAATTGATTACCTTTGGATTTCTAAATTGACATTGGCCATTCGTAAAGACGGTAAGTTAGGTGGGTCGGGACTCGGTGTCGTATTTGTTTCAGTTCCCCCTTGGTGAAGGGTTTGTAATTTGATCCGAACAGAAGTTGACTGTTGAGTCCTAGACAGGACCTTTTCGAAATCGGGTCGTTTGGGAAGATATGGTGCCTATCTTGATAATTTTTCACCAGGTGTTGCGTATCAATGACCCCTATTACGTGAATCCTTATCGTATATCGTACCGTGTTGATATCTTTAGAGAGATCGGGCCTCACTTTTGTCATATTTGCATCCTGTAACATCGTTAATACAGTAGGTGGTAATACACGGCGAATGGACGCCAGGTTGCCGTTGCTATTTCTCAGCTCGGAAATCCTCAGAACCCATGAGTGTCTCGTAACCTCGCCAATGAGGATTGTGCTGAGACTTTTGTCTTGACTATGTCCAATGACAGGTTTGGCGCAAGTTCCAGACCTCCGTTGAATTGCGCATCAGTTTGATCCCATTGTTGAACATCTCCAATGCTGAATTGCTTGTATGATGGCTTTGTCTTATGATCATGCAAGTACGTAAAGGTGTGAGTTGACCCAATTTCGAGCTGTATAAAAGGAAAAATGTGCATTAGTGTTTATCCTTTGCTTAATTCATACAACGTTTCTGTGGGTTTCTGCCCTCAGATTTCTCATTCTTTTGGGGAAGTCCTGAAGCGGTATCTCTTTGGGCGATAGAGCAGGAGCGTTATAATTCGGGACAGGTATATTGTGAAAAAAATTATTTTTGCCACTAAAGCCCACTTCTTAACAAATTTTAACTTTTCACCTTTATTTGCATCTTCTGACTTTTATTGTGCACTTAATTTTGCACATTTGGCCTAAAACTGTTGTTTTGGTTGAAATCAGAGCTTTCTTGGCGTTAGAATTGGTTTCAAAGTTTGAAACCAAAGGCTGCCGGCAAAATTATGATACGAAAAGCTGAATTTTGAGCACTAGACAATTATCAAATTGTGAAGGCCAAAACACTTCACTTTTGGTTTAAAAAAGAAGGGAAAGCTGAAATAAAAAGAGCCAGTTTAAAGTCCAAAGAGACAAGCTAAGCAGGGCGCTATTGACTTGTCAAGCTTAAGAATTCGCAGTGCCTTAAAATCTGTCTCACGGAACCTTATTCCGACGATTTATTTCTCGTTCTTGTTTTGCGTTTTGGGTCGCACGTGGGTCACAATTTTTGTAGGTTTCGGGAGGCATTAGTCATTATACTGCGAGATTCTTGAGTTTGACAAGTCAATAATTAAACAGCCCAAAAAACGCCACATCGCTGTTTTCCTTACTTCCTCCACACTAACTATCTTCTCTTTTTGAGGAAGAAAAATCGCATTTTTTTCTCACTAGATCGATTAATAGAGACTAAATCAAAGTTGCAGTCATGTCAATTTGGTCCAACATTCAGGCAAAATTCAAGTTTTTTAGAGGGCGATTTTCAAATTTGTACTACTTCGAGTAATGATTTTGAATATTCCTTCTTTTCTGATTTTATTTGCACCTTTTGTTATACATTATGGCCTTTTTTGGCACGCTTTTCTGCACCGTTTAAACTTATTTTTCGCACCTTTTAGTCTCTAAAAGGCTTTGTTGTTATGCGCATTTTGCCCGTCCCTTGTTCTAAGTTATATTTGATTGCTTTAGACGGTTGCAATATCTCCAACAACTCCATGCTCCCATAAACACGGCTCCGACAATTGTCGTAATTCCGATAGAAAGCACACTCTGATGAACTGACCAAGTTGTAATCGTGGGATGGGAGAAGAAATTGGCCGAGACTCCATGTTTGTCGGCATACATCCAGTGGAATTGGTTTGCCGATTCGAAAATTTCCTGTTGTTAGGGGTTCTAATGACATGGGATCCTCCGACATTGAGGAAATTGGTCTTGAGTTTAGTATTTCTTCGATTTGAATCAAGACGGTTTCTAATTCTTTATGTGAAAGTAGGGCGGATCCAATTGCTCTTCTCAAGTGAGTTTTCACTGTTTTTACCAATCTTTCCCATGCTCCCGCTTGGTGAGGTGTATATGGTGGTATAAAAGTTCATCCTACTCCTTTTGCTGTCAGCTCTTTTAGAAATTTTCCCGTTTGTTTGAAGGCCTTCGCATTATCCGCATTTTCCATATTATTCCTAGCAACGAATCTCGATATGGCTCTAAGGCTTTCATCCGTATTAAGTCTTTCAGTTAGCTCTAAATGAATTGCTCGCGTGGTCACACATGTTAACCCCTCAACTCCTGTGTACTGAACCGGAAAGGCAGCTTTTTATCTTAAAGGACCTTCGCTGAAGCTGCCATCTTTAGCAAAAGAGGGTACAGGAGTAAAAATCACAAATGCTTAACCGGTTGTCAAAACGTGACCCTGCCTTTCTAGAACTCGAACCAAGGGTTGCATCAAGACACGTTCTTGATCTTTGATTGCTCGGCAGTACCTTCTGTTTTGCTCGAGTTGAGAACCCTAAGTGAGGTCCTTCGAGCTAAATAGCTGATTCGTATGAAAAGCATAGTGACGAAAATGTCGACCTAGGAGCTCCCGGGTTAACAACATGATGTACCTTTTTTCTATCCCATTACCTTCCCCATGTTTTTGTTTTACAAAAAGTGGTCAAGTGGACCTGCGTAATCTTGGCTAGTAGTGGTGAAAGGAGTTGCGCATACGACACGAGGTGCTGGGAGTTGGGAAATCGGAGGGTACGTTTGACTAAGACGATCCTTAGAGCATTTTGGACAATGGTGTATTGCCTTACGTAAGGTTCGTTTTCATCCTAAAATCCAAACAGTTTGTCTCAGGTGTCCTTGCAATTGGTCAAAGCTGCAACATGATAATTGAACATGCACGAATTGAATGTACAGATGTACCATGGGTGGTGTGCCAGGGGGGATGGGCAACTCTTGAATTGGATTGTCTAATAAAGTTATTCGCCCTTTCATACAGATTAAACCCTGTTGATTGTTGACAGGGATAAATTTGGCCAAGGGACGACTGGGCGCAAATAAAGGCTTTTTATAATAAGATTTGATAACGACGGCCATGTTTTTTGTTGAACCTCTTTCATCCATATTACGTTGGCTTGTGCGAGGTGTTCTGTTGTCCATGGTGGAGAGGAATTAAAAGGACGCAATTTTTTTATGCTCGAAACAAATCGGTTCGATTCCTACTCTTTCATTTTCAACCTGATCTATGTCCAGATTTCCCAAAAGGATTTCGTCTTGGTTTTGTTAGGCAAAAGCACAGACCCTGTCATTGTTGCTCTTGGATGACGCCTGATTGGTTTTTAACTCTGCAGAGGCCTCCTGAGGGGCTGGGGGTAAACCAATTAGGGGTTTAGGATACCAGTTTGGTTTGTGTAAAGTAAGTTGGACCCTTTTTCCAGTGTTCATGGCCGTGGCGTTAACCAATCCTCTCGAAGGAGTGTCTGCTGGATTATCTTTGATGGCAATGTAATGCCATTGCTTACAGCTTGTGTGGTTTGTGATCTCTTTTACGCGATTGGATGTAATAGTTTTGAGGTAGGCTGAATCAGTGTTAATCCAATCCAATGCAATCATTGAGTTGGTATAGAAATGAGCGCTTTTTACGTTCTTCATGGTAGATGTGATTTTTTTTTGGACAAACCAACACCTATTCGGCAAGCCATAAGCTCCAATTACGGAAGGGTAAGTGATATTGTGGGGGGTACACGAGCTTTTGCCATTAACAGGGTGACTACGACCTTTTTGTTGCTTACGTAGCACACGTACACACAAGTTGCGTAAGCTTTTTGAGGGAAAAACCTTCAAACAAACCGCCCTCAAACTTGGCCCATAATAGGGGGATCAGCGGCTAGTACTCCTCGGCTTCCCGCATAGAGTCCTATCACCGCTTCCGCCATAGAATCTCCACTTTGGGCACCATTCACTATGCACTTTTACTCGACTTATCGTGATTCCGTAAAACGTCAAACAGTATTAGTATTTTCTGAACAATAATTTTACACTTCCACACAAGAGGACTTTCTGCCCTTTGTCAAAGTCAAAGGTGCTTTCTTGCTCCAAAGGGGAGACTTAATTAAGTATTAACTTGTATTACGGTTCACTTCATCATTTCAACTCTTTTTGATTGCTCTGGGCACTGTTTTTTATACTTTGGTGGGACAAGCCAGTATGAAACAGGCTGTAATATACGTGACCCATGAATGGGTTAAAAGCAGAGTTTTGAATTGAAAGTAAGTGGCTTCTTTTGAGTGGGTTCGTTGTCAGATGACAAGCTATTTTACTAGTGAGCTTACCGTCTTCATAAATCAGGGTCTTGGGCGAACCTTTACACTTACGCTCTATTTTAACGGTCATCCATCACTAACCAAACTTTCTCAATAACCACAGGTGTTGTCGATAGTGCTGCCAGGTCTGTCGTGGACGAGAATGCCAAGTGAAGCTCCTGAAATTATGAAAAAATGTCAATAATATAGACAAAAATGCCGATTTAATACAGCATTATAGCACAAACTTCAAATTTGTTACAGCCTTTGTTCTCGACTTGCAGGGAAATGTGAACACAAAGAATGGCGTCCAACATCTTGAGGCCCATGCATGAGATTGCCCACTACTGATGTGATCAATCTTACGTCAAGGGAATGAACATTTCCTGACCCAAAAAATCCAGATTGGATCAAACTAGGCAGTACTGGTTTGAAAGTTTGAGGCGCAGGCAGATTGATCACATTGGTATTGCCCACCACCTTGTACTTTCGACACGGGGCCATGATGGAGAAGTGAAAGCGTCCAAGACGACTTCTTGTAGTTGTAGTTGTTGGCAAGCACAATCGTTTCTAGAGCTAGAGAAATATATAGCTTAACTTCAAATTTCAAACTCAAGATTCAAGATGGCTGGAAAATTTGATCCCATTACTAAAAGCACCAACGAATTCCCTCGTAAGGTAAACAATTACGTTTGAGCAAAAAGCAACCCTGGTTATGCGGAAGGAAAATCAGGGTTAACTTTTGAAGCTTGCAAGCGGGTTTCTGACATTTCACCAGAAATGTTACCTGGCTTTCAAAATGTAAATTGGTAGCCCTGGTCACAACCTCCCGTGATTATTCGTTTGATGTCCATCAGCATCAGTAGCATCATGATCAATGGTATGCAGTAATGTATTATGTCATCCATGTTCTCAACCCACCTGAGGATGTTGTTGTTATTCCAAATGTGTGACAACAGGTCCAACTAGCAGCCTCTGATCACTTATTCTCCCTCCTCGTCCTGTTTCATTCTAGTTTGCATTTGAAACAATCGGCCGAGCATGCTGAATCACAGTCTCCGCAGCCTCGCCACGGGTCTTCGGGCGGGTCTAGCCTCGGGCGTCAGAGGTCGTCGTGGTCTCAGTTTGAGCGCAGTTCATGCCGACGAGGCCGTTCATTTAGGTTCGGATGTGACTCCCCGACCCAAACCCTGGTTTCGCGCCCCGGTCACGTTGATCCCGGGGGATGGCGTGGGACCCGAAATCGCCGATGCTATTCGGGACGTGTTCAAAGCGGGCGGCGTGCCCGTGGATTTCGAGACCTTTTTCCTGAGTGAAATTAATCAAGCCTCGAGCGCCTCACTCCAAACCGTGTGCGAGTCGGTAGTCAAGAACCAGGTGTGTCTCATGGGCCACCTGGCCACGCCCGAGTTCTCGCGCACCGGCAGTTTAGACTCACTAGGCATGAAATTTCGACGCGAGCTCGATTTGTTTGCCAACGTGGTGCGGGTCAAGAATCGACAGGGAATTCCCACGCGACACAACAACGTCGACTTGGTCATAATCCGCGAGCAAATTGAGGGCGAATGTAAGTTCAATGGAAAGGCTTCATCCGGGCTTGTCCAATCGTTACCGCCGAAGTTATAATATTTCATTTCTGGCTTGCAGATTCGGCCTTGGAACACGAAAGCATTCCCGGTGTGATCGAGTGCTTAAAGATTGTCACGGAGAAACGTTCACGGCGAATCGCCAAGTTTGCTTTCGACTTTGCCGTTCGGCACGGCCGAAACCGAGTTACGGCTATCCACAAAGCCAACATCATGAAATTGGGAGATGGCCTATTCTTGAAGAGTTGCCAGGAGGTGGCTCGTCTGTATCCTAATATCGAATTCGAGACTATGATCGTGGACAATTGCACAATGCAACTAGTCTCGAACCCCCATCAGTTCGATGTTATGGTCATGCCCAATCTCTACGGCGACATTCTAACAAATCTGGCTTCTGGTTTGGTGGGTGGAGCTGGCGTGGTCGCTGGGGAGAGTTTTTCCTCGGACATTGCTTGCTTTGAGCCCGCAACGCGGCACATGTTCTCGTTGGCGGCGGGTAAGAACCTGGCCAACCCCACGGGCATGCTCTACGCTTCAGCCAATTTGTTGAGCCATCTGAATCTACCATTCCACAGCCAGATGATCAAATCCGCGGTGGATCGTGTGTTGCGTAGTGGCAAGCACAAAACCAAGGACGTTGGAGGTCACACTACCACGAAAGAATTCGTGAATGCCATTATCAAGCATTTAGAAACCTAACTTGGATCATATCGTCACATCGTCTCTCATTCCTTACTTCAATTCCATGTTAAGAGCAAGTCTACCAGGCAGTTGTGTGAATGCATTCAAACGAATTGATATAAATTTCCGGACAATACACCTCTGGATTTCTTCGGGCTTAGAAGTTAACGATATAATTTTCTCTTTCATCTTGATCTGAAATTCAGAAAGGCTTTAGGACGGCATTGGGAACAAATTCGAACTGGCGTGAATCCGGATCCTCAGGTAGCTAGTTGTTCATCAGTGAGTGTAAGTGACAGGGCTTCATAAGCTACTGCTTGGTTCTCTTGCATTGTTGCCCACCATTGGCCTCTTCGGCGGGTCGTTTGAACAGGGCAGACACTCCACTACGAGTTTTCGAGGCAATCGAGGTTGCTGGCTCGCGGTTCACGTTGGGTCTCATCAACGCTTCAGCTTTGAGCTGAATTTCTTTATCGGCTAGCCAGGGATGAACCAGAGCTTCAGCAGCACCCAATCGCTTCTTTGGGTCCACCGTCATGAGCTGGGTGACTAAATCAATGGCCTCAGGTGAAATTGATGCCCATTGGGACTCGGGAAACGAATAGTCACCATCGGTGACCTGCTGAACCAGAGATTTCTTCGGGTGCATCGGATTGAATGGCGGACAACCGCAGAGAAGAATGTATAAAATGACACCCAGAGACCACATATCCACTTTGTGATCGTATATTCCGCTTCCTCGGACACGGGAAAAGAGCACTTCCGGGGCCAGGTACTGGGGTGTGCCGCAAAAGGTCTTGAGATGGGTGGTAAAGTCTACGAACTTGGATAGGCCCAGATCTGTGATCTTGATCAAAGGTCGAGATTCATCATCCGACACCAAGAGAATGTTTTCTAAGGACAGAAAGAGAGAAAACAAGGCCAGTCAAGATCATGAGGTTATGACCCTTTTTCGGTTGAGTCGATCATTGAGGATGAGGGTACGCTTGCTTACCAGGTTTGAGATCTCGATGGGCAATGTTTTTCGAGTGCATGAACTCGACGGCTGACACAATTTGGTAGAAATACAGTTTGGCCTCGTTTTCTTGGAACCGAGTCTTTTCAATGATCTTATCGAAGAGCTCACCCCCATCGGCCAACTCTAGAATGATGTAGAGCGTGTCCGGGGTTTCGATGGCGTCCTCCAAGCGTATCACACAGGGATGCTCAATGGCTCGCAGCATTTTAACCTCGTTGAGGACGTTGCCTTTGTTGGAACTGGGCAAAAGGGCCACCTCTTTCTTCTTGATGATCTTAATGGCCACTTGAGTGGAATCTTCTTTCCTCACCCCTAACATGACGGTACCACAAGCCCCTTTACCTAGTTCTTGGGCCACGGTATATTTTTGAGTCAATTCGATCGGATATTGGTCCTGATTGGAGTGCATGTAGATGAAGTGAATGGCCTTGGGTTCAGTCACGCCAATTTTATCGTTGTGACTTAATAGAACACGTTTGGACCTGCCCACCAAGGTGCGGTTAACATAGGTGCCATTGGAGCTGCGATCCTCTAAGAACACGCCGATCTTGTCCTTAATGAGCGCGAATTGGACCTTGGAAATGGCATCAAAGTGCTTGAAACGCACCTGACCAGTCTGGGGGAGGATCCGATGGTTGGCCTTCACACTTCGACCCACGGTAAAGGACTCCAATACCAGCTCGATCATGGGACCCTTGGGCTTGTAAGGCAACAAATATCCGTACACCTTATCCGAAGGAAGAAAAAAAATGCGTCCATCAGTCTCAAGCTTATGTGTTAAGCGGATTAAGTATGGGCCATGGGCGGCCATGGACGACAGAAATCGGCCGCAAATGCATGAATCATAAATTTATAGTTGTCTTGAACATTACTAGTGGATCGGCCCACATTGGCTCTCCCTTCAAACTTCAACCTCCTGAACCTAAATTGATCCCACCCAAGATGCAAGTACACCGTCCCCGCCGCCCTTCATCTAGGGCCGGAAAGATCGACCTCAAGGGTGGCCTGCCTGCCTGCCTGTCCAACGGACAATGAATGGGCCAGCCACTCAGCCATCCATCCATCCATTTTTCGGCAAAATTACCTCCGCTCGCTCGCCCGCCCTTAGCCCGTCCACTCATTCCTCCATACACACCATACACACCAACACACACACGTTAAAACTCATGATGGTTTCTATGGGGCCAGCGGGCCGGCCGGGCCAGCTCAGAGGTGACCGCCCGTCCGTTTGAGGTCCTTTAAATTCGTTCACGGGTCCGGCCGGGAAAAATCCTCGGCCACTCTCAAGACGGCCACAATTTTCTACGTTTTCTACCCTTCAGGGCGGGGCCATCGAGACCCTGGATAGGTTGGACCGGGTAATCATCATAATCCCGATTGTGTGTGTGATGCTCAAGTACCTTCTAGCGCTGGGGATCAATGGGGGCCCCAGCCTGGGGCCTGGATCACGATTGTACTCTACCCAGGTCCCCGTTGAAAGAATTTGAAGCCCTCTCTAGTTTAAACATAACCTGTTAGGCTGATCCTAAGGGTGAATGTTCATGACTCCTGGCTCTCACCTACTGGTCACTCTGGTAGTGGGCTCGTGTAGAAAATCACAGCAGATCTGTGAGAACTGAGAAAATCCCCAAATCCACCACTTGGATTGATCGACTGACTGACCACAGACAGGCACAGAGAGGCCAAACACATAGACGGTATATGCATGCAGGCATGCATGCTTGCTTGCTCTACTCACATGGGCATTCAAGGCGACTAGGTAGGTCTCAACTAGAAGTTTGAGTGCGCCTTTATGAGTGAATCTGGGGAATGCCATCATCATCGACCCGAATCCAGGAGAGAAGGGGGACAAACTTCATTGCCTTGTGGGTGTGGGTGTTAGTGGAGGAGAGCGAATGAGTGAGTGAGTGAGTGAACGCCTCCCTCCCTCCCTGCCTGCCCATGTCAATCTTGGGTTGGCAAGTTCGGTAATCAGGTCGTTGTGTTAACCCAAAATGAACAACAAACTAAGGTTGCGTGATTTTTGTAATTAAGTTGCGCAACGGCCCATCCTACGTCATTCATAGCACAAATGCCAAGAGATAAAATGCAAGCCGTTTGAATGCATAATGGCAAAGCTCCGGATTGGCTGCCCTTATCAGATTGGGACGGACACCAACCAACAGTCGGTCATCGGACTGACATTGACCACCCGTCACCAGATTCATATCAATCCCCTCTCATCAGTTTCATACCAATCATCCACAATTGGATGGACACCCATCACCCAATCTGGTCCAAGGATGTGTATCAATCCGATGACGGGTGGTTGATGTCCATCCCAATCTGATATGGCGGCCAATCCGGAGCTTTGCCTTTATGTATTCAAAAGGCTTGCATTTTCTCTCTTGGCATTTGTGCTATGAATGACGTAGGATGGGCCGTTGCGCAACTTAATTACAAAAATCACGCAACCTTAGTTTGTTGTTCATTTTGGGCTAACACAACGACCTGATTACCGCAAGTTCAGCCAGCAGAACGCCCATCTTTTCATCCAGTCCGCCGGTCAGTGAGTGAGTGAGTGAGTCAGGGTTGAGAGTGGAATACGCTCGAAGGCGGGTGGGTCATGTCGAATCAGTACTACTTTGTGATCGTGGGTCAGGGCGACAATCCCGTGTTCGAGATGGAGTTCAGCGCCCCGGGCAAGGAGTTCCGCAAAGACGATCACCGCCATTTGAACCAATTCATCGCCCATGCCGCCCTTGATCTGGTCGACGAGCACATGCTCCGCACGCCCAACATGTACCTCAAGATGGTGGACAAATTCAATGAATGGTAAATCCCTCGCTAAAGCTTAATTAGCTTAGCATTCGCCCTGAACCCAGGAGTCTGGCCTCTTCTTCATGTATTTATGTGGCTTGCTGTAGGTTCGTTTCCGCCTTTGTCACGGCATCCCGTCAACGTTTCGTCATGCTGCACGACGTCAAGAATGAGGATGGGATCAAGAACTTCTTTTCCGAGATGTACGAGGTCAGTGCGTCCATCGGGACCCAAATTCCTGATCACTCCTTCACTTGAAAACCTTAATCCATGACTATTTTTCCACAGACTTACATCAAATGGGTGATGAATCCCTTCTACGAGCTGAACTCGCCCATCAAGTCGCAAGCCTTCGAAAAAAAAGCCCAGTTGTATGGTCGGAAATTTCTGACCGGATAAACTGTCGACTGGGCCGCTCATGGACCCATCCGTCCAAGTCCACCCGCCGGCCAACCCATTACCCGAGCACAGTCCAGGTCCCACCCCATCGCGCGCCGTTTACGGGTTCGTGTGCCACTTATTGGGCTGTTTGGCCGGCATCTTGTATCTGATTTGGGCCCTACTGCCCGAGGATGTGTTGATTGCATTGGGCTTGGGGTTTTTGCCGCAGAAATATTGGGCCGTAGCCGTTCCGATATACATCAGTGTGCTCTTTACCGCATTCGTCTTTGTGATCTACCCGAGCTTGGGACTGTGCGCCGTGCCTCCACCGGGTGATTCGCGGCATTGGACGGACCCGTATGCTATTTATCGTCCCTCAAACTCCGGCGATCCAGACGGACGCATTCCTTCCATTGGCGATCTTCGTTGGGACGACGTACCCGAGCATTTAAAATGACTCCCATATCGGCCTCTGATTTGAGCCGTTGGCTCACCCATCCCGATCTGATTGAGCTCGAGGATTGGGCGCAATTAGTAGCCCGAGTAAAAGAATTGGGCGTGGGCGAAGCAACCTTAGACGCTATTCGGTGTCTTCGCAATTGTGCTGCGGTGAATTCGGAACAAAAACGCTTGATGGTTGAAGACCACATTCTCCTGAATACAGTCATTCGCATTGTGACCGACTTTGACCTCGAAGTGAAGCGATCTGAACCATCTTGGATCCTAGTGCGCGTTTCGTTGCAGTTTCTGCATAATGTCTTGGTGAATGAATCGTGTGCAGTTTTGGTGCCTCATTTAAGCGCATTGAGTCGATTGTTAGGTGCCACAGACATCAAGACCGTCAATTTTACCGCTAGTGTAATAGGCCATGTTGTTAAGAATGATGCGAATGAGCTAGCTGCTGAACATTGGGCACTCTTGTTAGAGGCCGTGTCAATTGAGTCCAATTTTGCTCTCTTGAGCATTAACGCTGCTTTGAGGCACGATGCACTGGCCATTCTGAATTGTTACGAAGACTTTAATCTCGATCAGAGGTGCATTTTGCTGGACATCATCATCGAGAACAAGACGAATTCTTGCTCCAATGAGAGCGTGATTGATCTCGTGCGTTCTCGATTCAAGCAACAGTCTACACTGATTCTCACCACCATGAAGGCTTCCAATCAACCCCTAGAGCCTTCAGAAGTGACCCGATTGCTTCAAATTCTAATCATGGTGTCGTCCAAGGAGTCCACCAAGAACTTGGTGCAAGGCGACAAGAGTCTTCTCATTGATACCTTGTACCTTCTTCGCATGATCCACGATTTGGGCAAACAGGATCCCAACTCCCCTTTTGCTCCGGTTCGTAAAGTTTCGGACGAAAATGGGAAGCTGTCGTTGGGAACGGATCCCGCGTTTGGATTCAAACGAGACCTAGTCCGACTTTTAGGCAATCTTTGTTGGGAGCACAAGGGCAATCAAGATGAGGTTAGGGAGTTGGATGGGATCGCCCTCATCTTGGATTGCACCTCTATCGACGAACGAAATGAGTTCATCAAAGAGTGGGCTTTATTCGCTTTGCGAAATCTGTGTTCTGACAACGCCGAGAACCAAGCCTTCCTCAGTCAAGTGGATCGAAACGGACCAATTCAGACAGATTTAGAAAAAGAGCTCGGGATCAAATTGAAATTGTGATCACTGTAATAATATTTTGAGAGGAGTTCTCCAATACTTACTACAATTTTTATTCTGCACTCATTCATTCATTCATTCANACAATTTTTATTCTGCACTCATTCATTCATTCATTCATTCATTCATTCATTGCACATTACGCTGACGCGAATGACCAGATTATCCTCATTAGACACGAATCCCCCTGAATAAAGGCCATTCACTCGAACAAACTCGCCGAACCCAAACCCGAAATGATTTCGCTCTGCGTTCACCGTGCGCTCAAAGGCCTTCATCTTTTGGGCGGTGACCATGGTCTCTGAAAAATCCTCCTTATGGATCCGGTCCTCTTGCAAGTTGAGGATGGTCATTGTGATGCTGCCGGAAAAGGGCCAATGAAGCGTGTCGTCGTTTTCCCCTCGCATTACATGGACATAGAGCCCAAGATGTTCTTCGCCATTAACCAAGGTCACATTGCTTCTCAAACACAACTTGTAGCCAAAGGGAGAGGTGTAGAAACCCCGCGAGTAAAGAACTAACGAATGGGCTTGGCGCATTTTTTCGTGGAAATCCGAAAAATTCTTGATGCGCCAAAGGTAATTGCCATTACAATATCGGCCCATCTCCTCCATACGAGACTCCTCCTTGAGATTAACCGCACTTGCCAAGCGTTGAGTGAGTTGCTCGTTAGCTATTTCTAATTGGCAGTTTCTTTGTTCCAACTGGACCACACGCTGAAACACATCTTTCAAAAGCTTCTGGATGGCTTGAAAATTCGATCCGGAAAGTCTCATTTCGGTCGATCTCATCAGGGGCTCATCGCCGGGTAGACTCTCGGGGCCAGAGTTTTCATTGATCTTGGCTTCGACCACTTGCTGGTCGCACACGACGGAACTGCTTTGAATCTGGTGAAGTTTCATGAGCTTATCACAAAGGAGTTGCATGTGAAGTTGAGTCTGACCCTGAACGTGGCCCTGCAGATTTTTTCTCAGGATTCGCTCCGAGCACCCGGCGGATGTGAAAGGGCAGGCTATGGCGGCATTGGGACAGATCAGATTCTTAGGGTCGTGTTGTTCCGAAATCTCATCCACCGTTTCGCCACATGAAGGGCATGTGAGGCTTTCTTCGTGAATTGACACGGGTCGAGGTGGGCTTTGAAGCGGATGAAGAGACTGGTCTTGCTCTTTCTTGAAAGAACACCGCTCAACATGAATGGACGCATCCGCTAGGCGTGTCACGTTGGTGCAGCCTTGATCCGCTCTGGGACATTTCACTAGAAGCTGGAGGATTTCTCTGTGGGCCATGGCATCCGGAAAGATGTCCCCTGAAATAACCAGCGCCCGTGGGAATGAGTGAGCAATGTCACCGCTAAGGATCGTGTTTTCTTACCTTCGCCGAGGCTGCAATTGTCTTTGGGACACGTTCGACCTTCATTGAGCCAAGTGATAATACAAGAATAACAAAATCGATGACCGCAACTTGTCTGATGCGGATTTCTTTGGCATAGGAGACAAATGGGACACTCGTACTTGCGGTCCAGATCCTCAACAAAGTCGAAATCGTATCCACCCTGGAAATAATGCCGACCACGATGAATGATGTTGATTTTTTCATGCTGTCCACTCGGCTCAACGGAAGATGACGTTGAGGCCATTGGGGACGCCATCAGCCTCTATCTTAATCACAGTTCTTGGAATTCGACCCAGTCTATCCAGATTATTAGTAGAGTGGAGTGGGGGGGGGTGGAGGGTTCAAAAGACCCAATCGTTGTGTTCAAGGATGATGCCAGCCAGGTATGACATTCGTACTCGAGTTGGTTTCAGGTGTTTCTCCACACTCGCATGTTGCTGCTCCTGCCCAGCGAGAACGAGCATGTGGACGAAACATTGATACGGGGATTGACTTTGGGATATGCATAATCCATTGACCATAGATNGGGGGTGGAGGGTTCAAAAGCCCCAATCGTTGTGTTCAAGGATGATGCCAGCCAGGTATGACATTCGTACTCGAGTTGGTTTCAGGTGTTTCTCCACACTCGCATGATTCATCATCGCCGCGCTTCTGGTCTGACTCGCATCATTGGGAAAGGCCCTCCACACAGATTGGGTTGAGAAGATATTGAAAACATTGCGTCGGTGAAAGAACACAGAGAACATCATGGATTGTTGTTGTGACAACATGAACCCTCTAAATCATGTTGCTGCTCCTGCCCAGCGAGAACGAGCATGTGGACGAAACATTGATACGGGGATTGACTTTGGGATATGCATAATCCATTGACCATAGATCGATGAGATCATATGTCTGGGCCAGAAAGTTCTCATTGGTAAATCAACACACCCTAATGCCGTGATGACCGTGTAATGAGTAATGATAGGATACTCGACTCTGTGAATCAAAATGCTACCGGCCATCATCCGACCCAAGGGCCCGCCTCGCTATCGGAGCGTGCTATTGGGTCATGGTCTCATGCCTAGCGATTTAATGCAGCGTTCCTTAGAGATCTGCGATCAAATCACGGACCTGAACGCCTTCACCTCGCTCCGAAAGTCCGACGACTTGAAGGCGGAAGCGAAAAAGGCCACTCGCCGTTGGCGTCAGGTGGAGAACAAGAGCCCCATTGACGGCATGACCATTGCCGTCAAGGACAATTTCTGTTGGGTCGGTCATCCCACCACGTGTGGTTCACGCATGTTGCAAGACTTCGTGCCCACTTATAATGCCACCGTGGTGCAAAAGCTAGTGAATGCCGGAGCCATTATCTTGGGCAAGACCAACATGGACGAGTTCGGTATGGGATCGGGTGGCACGGATTCAATATTTGGGCCCACCAAAAATTGGTGGCGATCAGGATTGGCGTATGAGGTGTCCAATTGGAATGACGAACGATTGCCAGGAATTGAAACGGGTCGGGTCGACTCCGGTGCGACCGACGATTGGTTCATTTCAGGCGGTAGCTCGGGGGGTTCGGCGGTGGCGGTGGCTTCCGGGGCGTGTTTTGCTAGTTTAGGTTCGGACACGGGAGGATCAGTACGTATTCCCGGTGCTTGGCACGGATTAGTGACCCTGAAACCCACTTATGGGAGTCTCTCCCGCCATGGACTGATCCCGTTGGTCAATAGCATGGATGTGCCAGGGGTTATGGCCAAGTCCGTTGAGGATGTTCAATTGGTATTCGGCGTGATTCGGGGCGTGGACCCCATGGACTCCACCACTGTGATTCCACCCTTCAAAGACGAGCCCCCCAAAAGTGTGGAGGGTCTCAAGATCGGAATTCCCCAAGAGTATCATTGTGATGGCATGTCAGAGGAGGTCTTGCAAACGTGGAGTGATGTGGCTGACGTGTTAGAGAATGCTGGGGCTCAAGTGAAACAGGTGTCGTTGCCTCATACGCCCTATTCTATTGTCTGTTACTCGGTATTAAATCCGAGCGAAGTGTCGAGCAATATGGCTCGCTACGATGGCCTCGAATATGGTTTACGAACCGAACAAAACCGTTCCACCGAAGCGCTTTTTGCCGAAAATCGTCATTTGGGTTTCAACGAAGTAGTCCGAGGACGAATCCTGAGCGGCAATTATTTCTTACTCAAGGAGAACTACCAAGAGTTCTTTGGACAGGCCCTGAAAGTTCGCCGCCTCGTTCAAAGGGACTTTGTCAATGTTTGGAGTGACGATGTGGATCTCCTCCTTACCCCGGTCACCTTGACGACCTCTCCGACCTTTCGGGAGTTCTCAAGTTTGGACAACCGCACTCAAACCACCAAACAAGATCATTGCACTCAGCCTGCGAATTTGGCGGGCTTGCCCGCATTGACTATACCCGTGAAGCTGTCAGAGAGCTCAAGTTTGCCTTTGAGTGTTCAATTGATAGGTCCGCGATTCAGTGAAGACACTCTGTTCAATTTGGGCACTTGGTTGGAGAAGCATCTACAATTTCCCAATTTTGGCCTAACCTCTATGAGAATTGAAAAGGAAATTACTGGTAATGACCGACGACGCAAATAGAGAGTTCAATAACCATCGTTAAATATTCGTTGAAAAGATTGTTTGATGGGACTATTTCTCAATTCCCCAGATTCACTATGGACATGACTAATCTGAAAGCTTTTTCCCGGATGACTTGACATGACGGATGAAAGAATCCGTCATCCTGTCGACCAACTATCTTAATTTCCGAGAGCTTTTGTCATATTGAAGTTGAACGTGTACTTGGCGATTCTCGGCTGAATACCCTAAGAAGCCTTAATCTACAAGGGAAATGACCAATCCATAAATGAAGCAACTAATCTTCGACTTCTATCAGATGTAACACACGTAACAAGGTGCTAGGATGTAGCAAAAGAATCCGAAAGTGTCCGCCAGAGGAAAAAAAAACAGCCTGATGAGGATGCACAATTGCAGGTGTCAATTGGCGCTTGTATCTG
>NC_081449.1:10539480-10555528 GCF_007210705.1 Tigriopus californicus | reverse complement strand
GTGTCAATTGGCGCTTGTATCTGACGATTTGCTGGCTTGCCGTGTGGATAAAATCCTGATTTCCCCCGTGGTTGTAAAAGGTGTGTGTAATTGCCAGTCTACCTTTAACCATATTTTTCATCGTAGAAAGTGTGTTCTCGTTAAACAAAAGCCGGATTAGATAAGCAGCCGTTCTTGCCCCAACCGAGAGGCGACGTCTGCTTGATCGGGTATTAGTATGGAAAGGATAGCCCCTGAGCCCCCTGAGAGATTTGATCAAGTTCGTTATGCACGGAAGAGTGAACGAACGCCTGGACACGATTTCAGAAGGAGGGGCAAATGAGAATGCGAGGACACCATTTGCTAACCCTTTTCGACCATCCATATTCCCACCTCTCGTTTCGTTTCTACATGATTACACCACCCTTGTTTGGTGCCTGAAATATCAGCCTTCTGTTTTTGTTTTACCATTTGTTCCTGCCATTTCGTAGCCAATACTTTTGCTTCATCTTGCCGTGCTTTATGACCAAAAGACGCTGACATTCCTCGCTGAATAATAGATGGGAGTGGGACCATATGGAGCACCGATAGAGCGGTCACTTCTCGTGGCTCAAGTCAGATGTACTTGAATTTTCGTATCAAATGCCTGAGTTTAATGCATTTTGTGCCAAGGGCGCGTTGATTCAACCACCAAAAAGAAATCTTTTCATCGTGCCGGACGGAACAATACCCGAATCTGTTGGTGTTCGACACGGAAAAATAGGTTCGAATTCAAGGTGGATCGTCGAGTGTGCCGTTGTAGATTCTTCCCTTTTCTTCTCTCCTTTTCAATGGTCAAGAATGAACCAGATCCAAATTCAAACAAAAGACCACACATATACGCACTCACATTTCTTTTTGTCGCATTCCTCGCTCTTGCTTATGACAACCGTCACAATCATCCCACTATTGATCATTGCTATTCACAGGACAAGACGCTTAGAATAGACTATTTAAAAAAAGTCCCTGAGCCCGGGTTTGTCCGTCCCTAAAGGCCCGGCCTCGAAAATTTGCAACTGAAAAGCAAATAACAAATCTGTATTGTATGGCAAGAAAGAATGGTCGATTGCATCATCAGCGTCACTCTCATCAAAATCATCATTAATCATCTATCATCCTCGTCCTTCTTCTTCGCCGCTCCATTTTCATCGCTGTCATTATGATCACCCTTATCGTGAGGTAGCCAACTCGATCGGCTAATAATCTTCTCGGTTGTTGGACTTCTTTCCTTTGTACCTAACGCTTCCATCACTTCTGTCACGAAATTGGCGAGTCCTGTATTGAATTCCGTTTTAATTACCCTCGCCGCTTTGGCTCGAGCAATTTTCCCAGACAATGAGCTAGTAGTCAATGGCAAGATAGTTCGTCTTCCTCCTTTGCAATGATGAGGGGTACTTTTAGAATTCGATCTCTTGGCCATTTCTCATGTGGAAACGTCATCTTCTCCGAAGTGATTTGATTGTACGATGAAGCTATGTACGGTACGTCGTATTCATCGAGAAACTAAATGTTTTTCAATGATTTCTTCAGCTCCCAAAATAAATTACTAACATAGTAATACAGAGAGCAATTGAATTAAGAGTTTGATGTACGTACAAGGAATCTGAGGGTAACTAATGAATATCATGTGTAGGGAACGATTTCATTTTTACTTTTCGAGAGCAGCACATATTAAATATTTTATTTCTTAGATTTGGAGTTTTGAAAGAAATGCTGAAAAAAAAAAACTGAATCCTTATAAGCTCAAGCTTAATCAGATTTATTCGGCTCAAAATTCAAGCATCAGATGCGGTTCCTCCAGAAAATCAGTAAAATGTTTACAAGGAAGGCTTTCACCAAAATTTGGTTCCTTGATCGCGGAAGTTACGAATTTTCAATGCCATTTTTTGACACTCATAATTGGACAAAAAGATATTTATATCCCCTAGTGCCACCTTCAGTCTTTAGTGAAGACTTAATGGCATATTTCTATTTGACCCAAGGTTGATCCAGGACTCGTTAAATTCACGCCGAAATAGGGCAATTATTGACCTTGAATTTGTCAAAAAATTTGGTTTCGTCGTAACAATTTCAAATTGATCAATACCAACTGAGATTTGCCTTGTCTACCAAATTTGAAATTTTGAGCCATAACCGTGAACTTTTGCGTATGGTACGACCTAATTTTGATCCTCATTACAGCTACTGTACCTTTTTCTGTAGCATTGGCCAAGGTACGGGCTTCTTGAAATGTAATTGTGGACTGAGTGTCCTGGTTTCCCGCCCAATGAGCCTTTTATGGTCAGAGTAACCCTGAGTTTCTTATCATAATATATTCATAAATAAGAAACTTTCGTCATGGTGCAACTAAATCCAGTTACTTTTCTGATACTCAATTGTTTAGTGATTCCTTCCAAAGTTATATATATTCAAAGCGTATGCATATCACCGAGAGAAAGGCTGAATGTTTATTTTTTATGAAATCATTACTACGTAACTTAGAATATCCCTCCAAAGTGACCAGATGCAGATTTGGGCCTAAGTTTGGTCACGTTAATCAACTGGCCAGGTTTTTTGATCATATTTTATGCTGATCTTGGAGCAGTCCTAATATTTCTCTTCCGTGTTAGTCCATTTATATCTAGGTGTCCGTGGCCAAGGATACTTTAACAGAAGCACTGAATATCACAAAAAAATGAAGGGACGCTATGATCTGCTATGAAACCAAGAATTAATAAAGTAGTATAAGGTTAAATTGTGTACTTTGCAAGGTTAGAGAAGCCATGAAAAGTTCATGAATCATGTAACAGAAAAAAGGCATCCTTCAAAGAGCATTAAAAAAATTTGACCATTCTCGTCGGTGTTCCTTGGTCGAAAGTCTTCTTAAATCGGCTACTAAGAATCCCGAATGATTAGGAAAATCAAGGTAAGAAGCAATTAACTTAGACTCCTTCCGAAACAAACGCCACCCAAGACATGCCAATAAATGGTCAGTGGTGGAACATCTGAGTTTGAGAACGTTGGATGTACAAGAGTTATCAAAAAGTTTCTTCTTATCAAAAGCCCAAAGTCAGGCCAAGATTGGTCTTCAGTATTCACAAAGATGATCCATCATCTCTGAATTGAGAAACAAAAACACAAAACTTTGCCGTATACACAACGAGTTTCTTGTGGCATGAATGCTACTACGATTCTTCGTAATGGAGATGACGTTTGGAATGTGGTTTCAAGATTGGGCTTGGAGCTGGTTGGCAGGGATCTTTTTTCGTGGTTTTTAACTGGATCATCTTGAAATATTTATGCAAAGAGGAACATATCTTATCAATCAATGACAATTAGATACATATGATCAGAGTCCTTTCAGCCTTTGAAAGAACATGCCTTACTAGGGGTTATAATTAAGAAATGCACTTTGAGCCAGTTCACCGATCCTTCATTGAGAAGCTAATCGTGACAAGATTTTAGGGACCTTGAGCTAAATTTCTACTCCTCTTTTCATTCCTTCTGACTTCTGCCTCATTCAGAAATATTGAGTTCTCCTCATATGTAGTACTCCTTCAGCTCCTTCACAAGTCAATCGTCATCGTTCAAATCTCCGAGTCAGTCTTGTGGACATTGAAAGTCTGGTAGGTCTGAGCATTCATGGATGGTGAACAGTACCTACTCATTCAGGTTGATTGCACTTGCATATGTTGTTTTAGGGAGGAGAGATTCCCTTCTAAGCTTCTCTTCTTTTCTAGCGCATAAATCTACCAGCCTTATTTTTAGTTCGTGTTCATGTTCTCTTCGTAAAGAAGCCAAAAACGAGGATGGAAAAGGACCATATGGCGGAAAAATATGATTGTACGCGGATAAACCGAGGGAAAGAGAGAGAGAGAGAAGGAAGGGGGAGAAAGAGAGAGAGAGAGAGAAAGAAGCAAAGCGAAGGAAGAGTCTCTCGTCCGTCGGCGGTGCATACAGATGATTCCCCCAAATGGCATAGCAGTTGCAGTAGAATCCTACAAGTGCCGATTCACTCGGGCAATCGGCATAGTAGGTACGCATACGCTCTCCTACCAATCGGGATTGACGCAAAACTCCCGAAGAAGGACGATTCCTCTCTGCAAGTGCTATCCTCTAGACTCGCGGCACACAGTAGCGTAGTGAAAAGGAGTCTCATTTTCTGGCTCCTCTTGATCACGTTCTCGAATGGTCAGGCGACTCTAGCGATGCCCTGGTAATTCGAAGCCAGCCAAGATGCCGTCTTCCCCAGCGGGTTTCGCCGCTAAACGCCAGTTAGTTGTCGATCTTTCCCGTCCCACGTCCAACTAGCTCGGAACGTCATTGGGGGGGAATTGGAATTCATGCGTTGAAAGCTGGATTCTAGTGTCAGTCGAGTCTTGGGAGTGGAGAACACTCAATAAAGACTGTTGTCAATGCTCTGTGGTGTATTATTGGAATCGACAAGCACAAGTGAGGGTTCGAAGTACTATTTGACGCATTTTGTGAAGTAGACTTAACCCCACAACCCAGGGGCAAAGGCCCCCTTCAAGTGTAGCTACTACAACTCTGAGTGGTTTGAGGAACACAGAATTCCAATCAAAATGAGACGACCTAGTGACTCCGCCTACCTGTGGTTCCTGACCCCCTTATTGTCAGGATTGTGTCGTATCAAAGCATGTAACTCATCCTTGATCGTGATGTCACTGATGATGACAACTATTCTACCAGTTCTCTTTTGCCCAGTTCATTGTCAGAGTAAAAGGCCATCTCCCCCCTACAGGTAAGATTGACTGTAATTGCCTTGAAATAGAGATCAACATGAAACATGTTGAACGGAGATTGATGCGTCAATCGTCAGTCTTCGCCTCGCAGTCAAAGCCATTTGAAGGCAGGGAGAAAAGCAGAGCAAACAAAAGTATGATGATCTAATTGGCCCTCTAAAGTTTCCGGGAGAAATGTGAACAACCACCCGATCCTCGCCTCTTCCTTGTTACTTCTCACAGTTTTCTTGCTCGATTTCAATGCCGGTCTTCGTTCGTCCACCTGATGCGGAAAGACATGATCGGAGTCCGAAGAGGTCTCTCGATAATCTACGTCCGAGTTCGATCTGATGATGATGATGATGATTATGATGATGATGATGGTGGTGATAGTGGTGGTGGTGGTGGTGATGATGTTTCGAATGTAAAATGTGTTACAAAACAGAAAGTTTTTTTTGACGAAACAAAAAAAGAATAGCATTTTGAGGACATTCTGAAACACGGCGCCAATTGTGTCCGAGGTGTTCAATCAGCAGCCACCTAAAATCACTTTTGTTATCTCGTGATCAATGGCAGGTGTGGTATTTTTTTTTAATCCAAGGAACTTTTCCAAAGGGGCGAGCTCGAGCTTGATTTCTCTCATAGGCTGTTTCGATTGGCATGTTCAAGCAACCACCAAAAGGCTCAAATAAAAAGCTGTGGGCACCTTCTGTTTAAAAAACCATTCGTCGAAACGAGATCATCAAGGAAGAAGATGGCACGCAACCATAATGGTGGTCATCAATTCATTTTCCTTACCCTCATAATTCCATCCTGGACAAGAAACCAATGATAGTGAATTTCTTGGTTTTGCAGTGGTTGTTATGTCATCCATAGAATTGGATGTACTCGTACGTTCATGGAGATCAAGCTAGAGAGAGATTATAATCAGATAGGCTTCCCCAACTAGTCACGGGTGGATTGCAAAGATTTGTGGTTTGATGAGAGTGTCATACACTTAATGGCTATTTAATCGCTAATTTATTTAATCTACGTTCCCTTGACGCAACCTTTCTGCATTTTGGCTCTCGCCGATTTGTTTGTGCTAGTAACTTGTACCGACAAACCTCCAATTCTCAGTGGAATGTAATTGAAATTAGTGCAGATGTTTTAGCATATTTGCCACGGAAAGTTTTGGCTTCACATCTGGCCAATCACTGAGTCTAATATCCATATGGTGATTTACAAACTTGGCGAAATCGTCTTGGTGGTAAAGAGGTATTCGCAAAATTTATTTCAAGCATGAACCGCTGGAAAATGGACGGGAATTGACATTTAGGAATTAAGCCAACACCTTGCGTTCTTCTTCAAATAAGTTTGGACTTCAAAGCAACTGGATCAAAAGTTGGGCCCCTCATTAAATAACTCTGCACAAAATGAATGAGCAAGCTTTCTTCTTTTGATTGATGACAAGCTCATTTATGCTTAAATTTGCCTTGTTTTGCACTAGTATGCTTTGAGAGGGCATTCGAGTACGTTTTGATCTATTTGTTCTATCAATAATTGTGGCGACTTGCGGACCGCAACCGTCTATTTTGAAAGCGATCGCAATGTTTGATTCGATTCCATCTGTTAATTCGAGCCCCTGGTTAGCATCCTAGTCCATATTTCAGTGGTTCATGTTCTTGAACTAATGCTTTCTTTGGTTTTCTCTCCTCTTGATCCGTCACAAAGCAACTGGATTCAAAACAAACGTGCACATGACGGAATTAAACACATTAACATTATCATTTATTCTCCATTTCAGCCGTGAAGCTCGCTTCTTATCGACGCCTTTTGAAATGCTCTCCGAAAGTTTGTCTCGTTCTTCTTCTCTCATGTTCAAATTGATCGATGACTCGGACAAGAACAAACTTCTGGGCGGAGAAGGCGGGCCTGGTGGTTATGGATCTAAGACCAATTCCGGAGAACAAGAGCAAAAACTACAATCAGAAGAAGAAGAAGGCAAACAACAACAGCCACAGGAACAGCGGCAAAAAGAGCGACAACAAGTCCTACCTTCAGTTGCAACCACAGAAGAAAGTTTGGTCACAACCGGTGGCTTCGGTCTTCGGGATGACAATGAAATTGATTCCACGGATTCGATCCCGTTCATGGATCCAACCACAACAGAAAGTGATTATGGTGTTTTTGGACAAGCACAAGATGAAGATTTTCCTGGAAGTCTTGCTGCAGCGAACGATGATTATATTGCACCAATAGAATTAGTCAAAGAGTCCAAGCAGTCGGAAGAAAATCAAGCCAGCGATTAATCTGCGGACAATGAGAGATCAGATCTTCCCTCTTATAAATGGAGACTGGGACGACGACCGGGACCCGTGATTAGCTCTGAGGGCCTCCTGTCGTCCAAATACGAGGAAGTTTATCCGGTTGTTTTCTGTGACGATCCCAAAAACTGTTCTAGGCCCCCTGTTGCTCGGTTTCCGTATTTTCGACCCTCGCCTCCTCAACCATCTGTGTACGCAGTTCGAAGACGAATTCCCAAACCTTCGCCAAATGAGAATCACAAGTTCACGCCAATTATCAGGAAATATTCTTACCGCGTGACACCCAATGAAAGTCAAGCATCTGCCAAGTCCAATTCTGCCACACCTACTACTTCAGCAGCTGCAACGCGCTTTTCCAAAACTATTGGCGTCGCTAATTTAAACATTGCTTCTTCTACTCTGACCACTACAGCAACAGCAACTACTACTACTACTTCATCCACCACTACTACAACCACTTCCACCATCATCACCACCACCACTACCACTAAAACATCAACAACTACAACTATCACTACAACCAAAGCTAAAATGGAGACAATCTATCGCCAGCAGGTTGTTAGAAGAAGACCGGGGGGCTTTTTGAATGGAAGGCCTACCCGACCGACCCGTGGGCGACGACCGTACTTCCGGGCTCGCCAACCAACAACCACATCCGCCCTCGAAAGCATCAATGGAATTGACGAAGAAAGTGTTCAGCCCACTGGAAATGCCCGCTTCGCCGAAACCTTTGACTTCAATGATCCGGATATAAACGACATGTCCCTGGCAGAGTTGCAGAATTTCATGTTGGCCAAAGGAGGGGTGCGAGAACTTGGCAGCACATCCACACAGAGGATTTCAACTACCCGACGATCAACAACTACTTCAAAAAGTCCGACCAGGGAGACCTTTCCTACGTACCCGACAATTTCTGAGACTGTTCCTCCCAACTTCTTCGATGACGTTTACAAATTTACCTACTCCATTATCACGGCTTCATCTACCCCATCAACCTCGATCACACCTAAGAGATCAACCTCCACGACCACGGCGCATCCGACGACATTTACTACCACTACAACAACCACGACCACCACTTCAAGTACAACCATCATCACCACCACAACCACCACCACCACTGCAACTACTGCAACAATAACAACAACTAAATCTGTCACCACAACTATAACGCCATCAAGTTGGAGAGGCAGAGAATCCATGTCGATCCAACGGTTCACCCCTAAACAATTTGAGCCAAGCAGAACTCGATACCAGCCAAGACAAAATCCAAAACTACATTTCACCTCCAAGAAGAAACGTAGGAAGAGCAAGCCCCGGACGAATCTTTCGCTCTTTGGAATCGGCTTACCTGACATCCCGAGGCCCGAGGATGACAATTTACTGGGATCGGACTCTTTTGATGAATCTTCTTTCGGTAGAAAGCAAAGCAAGCAAAAAACGAGAGCGGAAAGTAATCGTGACTTAGAAATTGACGAAAAAAAACTGTTTGGGATCCCGTCGAAACCATTACATTCAGAACAACCAAAGACTGCCAACTACCTACCAGATTCCTCATTGACCAAGTCACTTTTCGATATGTTGGAATCGCAAAAGGAAGCCGCTTCAGAAGACCCCAATTCCCATGCATTTGAGCATTTCTCTACTCGGGTTATCTCAACAACTCCAGCAAATGCTCCGTATCTACCATCGACGACCAAAACACCTGCTCCATCATTATTCAGAGACGAATCTGAATATCAGGAAGAATACCTAGAGGATTATGATGACTACTTGCAAGAATTGGCCGATGCTCTCCAAAAATCACCTTCAAAAAAGACTAAGAAAAAGACTACAACCACATCCACAACAGCACCGCCAATAACCACAACCACCGAAATTCCATCCATCTTGCTTCCCGTGGAACACCGTGAAGAAAGTTATGGTGGTACCCTTTTGGAGGAGCCTGAGCCTCTTGTGAGCAAAGGGCGCAATCCCGAGGCTATGGACGTGTTCAAAGATTTTAAAAGCCCAACTGATTCATCTCTCTTTGATGATGATCAATCATCTGTTTTTAGCGTTAAAGGCGAGAACAGCTTTATGAAATTTCAACTTGGAACCCCGGTAGAGCATTCAAACTTCAAATCAAGCGGATCTGTTCTGAACTTGAGAAATAATGACCACAACAACAACAACAACAACAACAACAATCATAATGATGAACAAAAGCATTTAGAACCCACAACTACCACGACTAAACCAAGGCGGACCTATCTGGACCAATCCAGACGTCAGAAACCTGAGATCAAAGACCGCGAACAACATCTACCCAACAGCCCCAAGGATGAACAAGATTCCTTGTTTGATGACCTGGATTCGCCTTTTGTAAATCAAGAGCAAAAGCGTATCCTTCGTAAGCCCTACGACAACGCATACTTGAATTACTTTCATCCCAACCACAAGTACCCCGGTCATGCCACAGCATTTACGGTTCGCCCGTCCCCCACCACTACAACCACTTTTGCTAAGCCAGAATCCTTCACCATTCGTTTCAAAACTTCGCCCAAAGCTCAGACGCCTTTCACCGTTCCATCAACACCTTCGTCGTCCGCTGCTCCCTCTCCCGCGCCTACTTTCCCTTCAACCACGACTCGTTCTCCTACTTACCAGAAAAGTGCCACGAACACACCATTCATTGCCAAATTCACGCCCTCAAAGCCCATTCCAAGTGTTCCAAGACGCGTGGTGTATTCCTCGGATGCAAACCGCACACCTAGACCTCAAAAGTCATCTGCTCAACCAACCAGGAGACGCTTCAAGCCACTTCCACTCAAGAGCTTTGCTCGGCCTTTTACAACTCGCCGTCCTTTGGTCATGAAAGATGGGCCTTCTTCCTACCATTCCTCCAATTCCAATGCCTTTTCATCAGGCACTAAGATCCAACTACCCTCGCAATTTAATTCGGACTTCGAGGCCTCCTACAGAGAGATTCCGGAAACGCCTCTCCCTCCGTCCAAAAGCAAGCCGTTTAGCTCCTTTCGGCCGTTCAATGGTGGTTCCCATTATGAACCATCTAAAAAGCCATTCACTGTTCGACCAAATCCTTCAATTATTCCACCAGTGAATTTTGTCCATCCAGCCAACATTCCGAGAACCAAGCCCCATCACTTCTTTGGCAAACATGTCTTTCAAGATCATGATGTCCGGCTCAAGCGTCCAATGGATAGCGCTGAGTTGCCACAATTTCATCGATACCAAAAGTTCAACGAAATGCCTTCCAAACCAAAAATCCAAAATCATCAGCACTCTCAACCCTCTCCTGCATTCTCCGTCTCCCAACCCCAAACTCTTGCCATGTTCAAGGAGGCCAAAACCGAGTCCTCTTCAGCTTCGCCCTCAATATTTGGTCAATACAAACTAGACGGCATGACCATTGATTCGCATGAAGAAAACTATGATTACACAGGTGGCGAATATGTCTACGAATCAGATTCGCCAGGATTCACTGACTTTGGTCTCTCGGAGAAGATCAAAAGTGAAGAGGAAATAATGGATACCATAAAAGTGGAGGACGTAGAGGAATATGAAAACGAAGGGGAATATCAAGACGAAGGGGAATATCAAGACAAAGGGGAATATCACGACGACGAAGAGGAGGAACAACCAATGGCTGATCCAATTGGTAGCATTCAAAAGTCTAAGTCAGATGCCAACATTAGGGTTGAATTCGGTGACTTGTCCTTCGAAATCGAGGGCGCTCTGCCCGACCGACCTCTCGGTGGACCCTCCAATCGAGATCAACAACCTTTACCCTCGTTGCCCATATCCACGGCTGACGGAAAGCATTACCTAACCAATCCATATGGATCCGATTTTATTCGTCTCGAGGTCGATGAAGATCGGTTCCACCATAACAAAACGAACGGCATGGGTGTCCACCATATACCTTTAATGATCAAGAAATCCATAGCCACTGAGCGAGTGGCTGTTCCTCAGCCATCTCCTTCCCGGCCAAATCGGGGCGGAATTCACAAACAGTCGAATCGTGGACGGCCTCAAGGGCCAGACAGTGGCCGACCCTACTCGCCTAGAGCTCAACGGCCTTCGTCACCTTTGGCTGGTGCCAAGCCCTCGTTTATTCCCCCTGTCCGATTACCTCCACATTCCTCTGTGAGACCGAAAAATTCCCCTCAGCCTGCTGGAATCTCAGGCAGGCCGCAGAAGCAACAAAACACGGATCTGATGCACTTACCCATGGCAGTGATGAAAGAGGCCATGGACCACCTGCCAAGGCTATTCATAGTCTACCTATTTTTGTACAGAAATTGATGTCATCCCCGGGTCTTGGATGGGCAAGACCTTTAATGGACGGGAACTGCAGCCCGACTCCAATTAGTTCCCTAGTAAATCCAAACCCATCATCTGGCCAAGTGTCACTCTTAGGTTCTTTTAATCTTATGTTAAAATCTTGAACTATTCATTCTTGACTTATGCACAGTCATCAAATACAAACGCTTGAAGTGTTTTTTCCGTCAAATGTTGTATATTACAATATTACAACTTTGTATAGCACTGTTTGAGCTTTCAAATTAAGGTCACTGGTTTATCTGATTCTGAATAAACGGAACGTTTACAATCACTTTTCCTTTTTCACCTCAAGGAACAATGCTGCTTGCGAAAGATTTGAAAAAAAAAACTGAATGAGTTAGATGACGTTACATGTAATTACTTACTATCTAAAAGTAAGTTAACTCAATGTTCTGGGTTAATTCTAAACGGCTCGGTTGCCTTGGTACATACCATCTATGCCCATCAAAACAACTTGGCACCCAAAAAAAAACTCTAGGCCGAATTTTCGGCTCAGTTTAAAACGAACCAACACCACCAATTGGCCCAAACTTCATTATATCATAGCCAGGCGCTAAACACCGCAGCGCAGTGGACTCGAAATCAAACGTTGTGTAAGGACTAAAGTATTTTACTGGGTGGTAGAAAAGTCTCATGGTAAACCCTCCAGAGCCTTTCTCTCTAGGCCGGGTACATTGACCTCAGACCTGTCTTTTCCCGTTATTTACCTATTGTAGCGAGATGCTAATTCGAGCTACCGCGTTAGCTACAATCCCTTATAAATACGGTGTACGTATGTGAACTGCTAACAGTATGATGTTAACCAATCTACTCACTGCACCTTGAGTGGCCTTCCAGTTCTCATTGTGTTACACTATCCATTTATTCAATAATTACATGTCAATAAAGAAAATATGTCGGAAGTTGGAAGGGAAAAGGCAAGTCATGACAACTTTGCTTGACGCGCACCTCAATCGGAACCTGAGCAGAGAAGGCTTGCGTGTTCATCAAGACCGTGAAAAAGTTCAGACTCCACAAGATGATCAACTGCAAGAGTCTTGGTATGGTCATAGGCTGTGCTACCACAGAAATTAGACCGTGACAAGCTTAAGGCTGTCATGAAAGCTAAACCCAACGCCATGATCACTTCTTGGCGGAGTAACCTTGGGCTCACAGGGTCACATGGTCCACACCCCTCAAAGAGATGGCTGACGTAAGTCTGCCTATCTAAAACAAACAGCTGGACATCAGGGGTTGTAAAGGGCGCTCAAGCTCATCAAGAGCCTGGAAAGAGGAGTGGAACGAGAAAACATTCATTTGGACCCAGTGGCCAACATCCACAACTTTCGTTTTGTGGTGTTCGCAGACGAGCCAGGGGACCCGACGGAGCGATATGTGCCCACGACAAAGCACCCTGTTAAGGTTATGATGCTGGGGCTGACGGCGTCCTCTGGGGAATTGGCCTTTTGGGTTTTCCAACCGATGTCGGCTGACCAGCGCCGATTTTTCTGGACATTTTGAAGTCCAAGTTTAAGCCTGGAAATACAGGATCGCCGGTGACCACATGGTCGTCTTTCAGCAAGGCAAAGCTCCATTCACAACTCCAATAAGGTCCCGTGTCGGAACCCTGACTCGATTCCGAGGTTTCACGCCCTCTTTGGGCCGTTGGCAGTCACATCGAAGGTAGGGCAGTAAGAACCATTTTAGCTGACGATAATCCTGAAATACATCACTTCCGTTTCCGACGAGCCACAAGTCGCACGGAACTACCCTCACCTCTGTCTTACGAGTAAGTCATTTCTTCAACTTATATATTCCGATCTATCATATCCATCAATATAGTTAGGCTTAAAACACCCGCTTGGTTGAGAGAAAATTCTAACCGCTCCAAGGAATGTACTCCCGGGTATAATCAAAACGAAAGATTATGATTGGTGTCATTTTTACCCCCTAATGGGAGCTTGATCTCATTTCAATGCTGAAAAATGAATCGTCCGTAGATGTAGCCTTAGACAAAATGATTCTAGTTTTTGAGGACGTCTGTTCCACTCTATGAATCTCTGAATGTGTTCCACAGGGCGGGGCACATTCTAAAAATTCTTAAATATAAGAAGAATTTGTTCAAAAGAGTTGCAAAAAGGCTCCAGAGCAATTTGAATCCAGTAGTTGTGGGCTAGCCTTCAAAGAAAGTTGGATTTAATCCAAGGTAGCATTAAGGCCTCCATTGAGACAGATCAGTTGAACAAGGAAAGTAGAGTTGTTCAAGCGGTGAGGTCGAATCCGAAGGCGTTTTTCTCTTATGCAAACTCTAAGAGAAGATCAAACACCCTGTTGGGCCTTTTGAGGTCGATGGGGAAGCCATAGACAATGTAGGGGACTATGGCCAACATACTTGGAGATCAGTTCTCTAGTGTGTTTTCAACTCCACTGAGTTTAGGAGCAACAGTCCATTGCCCTATTGATGAGCTTGTTGGGACTGGCAAGGCTTGTCAAGTTGAGCATTAGATGATCTCGTGGTCACAGATCAGGATGCTTTAGAGGCCATCAGGGACTTGAGACTCTCGAGCTCCCCTGGCCCTGATGGGTGACATCTCAGTTTCTGATGAGATGCTCACAGGTTCTTGCTCCTGTTTTCTCATACTTGATGCGTTGCATCTTGGATCAGGGCAAGTTTATTGAGGGACTGGAGAGCCATGAATCAGTCGATGTAGTTTATCTCGACTTTGCCACGGCCTTTGACAAGGTAGATCATGGCCTTTTAGTTAACAGGCTCCATGAGATTGGGATCCAAGGCAAGGTTATCAATTGGATAAGAAGCTTCATTTATGATAGAAAGCAAATTGGTCAGATCGAGGTATCTCTGGTCGAGATCGAGGTCATCATGTATGTCACTAAGGGATCCCTCAACCTTAACCAATTGCTTCCTACCAGAAATGAAACTTTTTAACCATTTGAGAACCCTGCCTTGGATCCCAATTTCATGGAGCCTGTTAACTAAAAGCCCATGATCTACCTTGTCAAAGGCAAAGTCGAGATAAACTACATCAACTGATTCATGACTCTCTAGTCCCTCAATAACCCGCTCAATATGTTCAATCAGTTGGGTAACCGTGCCAAAATGTGCTCGGAACCCTGCTGGCCAGGAGAAGGACTTCATGAATATCAAGAAATTCAACAAGTTTGAACTTCATGATCTTCTCAAAAGACCTTCGCAATATTCGAAGTGAGAGAGATCGGCCTATAATTACTGGGAGTGACTTATCTCCCCCTTTCAAAATTGGAACCACATGAGCTACCTTCAGAGAAGAGGGGAACTTGCCCTAGTCCAAGATGCAACGCATCAAAACGAGAAAACAGGAGCAAGAACTAGTGAGCATCCCATCAGAAACTGAGATGTCACACCATCAGAAGGACCAAGAGAAGTTCTTGAAAGCATCAAGTCCCTTATGGCCACTGAAGCATCTTGATCTGTGACTACAAGATCATCAAATTGCTGAATTTTGACTAACGTTATCAATCTCAACAGGCTCGTCATTAACACAATGAGCAGTTGCTTAAGAACTCAGTGGAGTTGAAAACACACAAGAGAACTGATCGCCTAGCATATTAGCCATAGCCCTACATTGCTAAAGGCTTCGCCAATAACCTCAAAAAGTACAACAGAGTGTTTCATATTTGTCTTAGAGTTCACACAAGAGAAAAAACACTTTGGATTCAACCTGACCTATTGAACCACCTTACTCTTAGTTGGTTATTGGTCATTTTCGATGGAGGCCTTAATATTACCCTGAATTACGTGCAACTTTTTATGAAGACTAGACAAAATTACTGGATTCTTAAGTGCTATTAAGCCTTCTTGCTAATTCGCATTTCCTTTTGAACAAAGTCTTCCTATATTTTGGAATTTTTGTCCTTTTTCCCACCTATCGGAACACATTCAGGTATTGCGATGTCGATTGAGATGTCGATTTCGAAATGGGAATATACCCATCGGGACTAACCTCCACTCTACAACACTAGCGGGAAAATTAAAGTCCCATACAAAGAAAACCTTCGAGCAAATTTCTTGATCCAACTCATTTCTTGTGAATTTGAGAGCTGACAAGAACAAGCTTGCAGAACAAGAAGGAGGCCATACATTGCTACAATGGACATATCAAGACCTTGATGTGACGAACTAAGACCTATCTATTTCTCCATTCGACATTTGTGGAAGGTGAATCACTGGATTTGGCGTGGACGCTCGATGGCCTTTTACCTTATGGCAGTGCTTGCAAAATGACCCAATTGGAACATTTGAGACATGTAGCTTCGCGTGCTGGGCACCGTTCTCGAGGATGAGGAAGGTTTCCACAATCTGGACCTTTTTTTCGCCTGAATGTTCTACAGAAGATTTTTTTTCGATCTGTCGGGAACGGAACTCGCCGCGCTGTTCGTGCACTTTTAGCATTCAAATGGTTTCATTCAAGCAGAACTTTGGTTGTTCTATCTTGGCTTGATTTTTGTTTCTACTCGTTAGAATAGCAGAAAGAAATGCCCAACCTCAATGCCCAGTATTGAAGTATCGATACCTTGGGAATTACAGGGTGTTAAGAAATTAAGGCCTCCCCCTTCGTGCCTTCTGAAAATCCTTCCGCACCTCGATCAAGATCACAGATCTGGGCCTATCCAAGTTCG
>NC_081449.1:10539083-10539444 GCF_007210705.1 Tigriopus californicus | reverse complement strand
GAGCGTAGCCTCTAACCCAAGGAGCCCCTCGCCAGCCGGCCCAAATTGGGTTGAATCCCTATTGGTAGAAGGTACGAGGAATTGCATACCGCAGATCGCTGATCGCAGATCGCAGATTGCAGGCTGAGGGCTTTTCCTCGTGATTTGGAGCCCCATCAACACCCCCTGCCTCCCAGGAAGCAGGACGCGGCATGCCCACCGATCGGTGAAAGCGGATCTTACGCTCGGTCCCCCGCCCATTAACCCATTAATTAGGTCGCCTAGTTAGCGTTTTCCCCGCGTCGCGTCACGTCGTCGACCGTCCATCCCCCTGGCCTGCTTGGATGATGAATCCCAATTCGGGCCAAGTCGGTGCGGTCCA
>NC_081449.1:10538782-10539052 GCF_007210705.1 Tigriopus californicus | reverse complement strand
AGTCGATCAATCCAAGTGGTGGATTTGGGGATTTTCTCAGTTCTCACAGATCTGCTGTGATTTTCTACACGAGCCCACTACCAGAGTGACCAGTAGGTGAGAGCCAGGAGTCATGAACATTCACCCTTAGGATCAGCCTAACAGGTTATGTTTAAACTAGAGAGGGCTTCAAATTCTTTCAACGGGGACCTGGGTAGAGTACAATCGTGATCCAGGCCCCAGGCTGGGGCCCCCATTGATCCCCAGCGCTAGAAGGTACTTGAGCATCAC
>NC_081449.1:10538480-10538756 GCF_007210705.1 Tigriopus californicus | reverse complement strand
CGGCTTGCATTTTCTCTCTTGGCATTTGTGCTATGAATGATGTAGGATGGGCCGTTGCGCAACTTAATTACAAAAATCACGCAACCTTAGTTTGTTGTTCATTTTGGGTTAACACAACGACCTGATTACCGAACTTGCCAACCCAAGATTGACATGGGCAGGCAGGGAGGGAGGGAGGCGTTCACTCACTCACTCACTCATTCGCTCTCCTCCACTAACACCCACACCCACAAGGCAATGAAGTTTGTCCCCCTTCTCTCCTGGATTCGGGTCGAT
>NC_081449.1:10399953-10538429 GCF_007210705.1 Tigriopus californicus | reverse complement strand
ACCCAGAGAGATACAGCTGGACATCAGGGGTTGTAAAGGGCGCTCAACGCTCATCAAGAGCTGGAGAAGAGGAGTGGAACAGAGAAACATTCATTGTGGACCCAGTGGCCAACATCCACAACTTTCGTTTGTGGTGTCGCTAGACGAAGCCAGGGGACGCCGGACGGAGCGATATGTGCCCACGACAAAGCACCCTGTTAAGGTTAATGATGCTGGGGCTGACGGCGTCCTCGTGAATTGGCCTTTGGGTTCCAACCGATGTCGGCTGACCAGCGCCGATTTTTTCTGGACATTTTGAAGAGTCCAAGTTTAAGCCGTGGGAAATACAGGATCGCCGGTGACACACACGTGGTCAGGTCTCACAAGCAGCACTCCAACCTCCAACATCCAATAGGCCCCGTGTCGAACCCTGACTCGATTCCAGAGGTTTCACCCTCTTTGGGCCGTTGGCAGTCACATCGAAGGTAGGGCAGTAAAGAACCATTTTAGCTGACGATAATCCTGAAATACATCACTCCGTTTCCGACGAGCCACAAGTCGCACGGAACTACCCCTCACCTCTGTCTTACGAGTAAGTCATTTCTTCAACTTATATATTCCGATCTATCATATCCATCAATATTAGTTAGCAGGCTTAAACACGCATCACGATTGAGAAGAAATTCTAGACCGCTCAAAGGAATGAACCCCGGGTATAATAAAACAAACTAGCTAGATAAGATTATGATTGGTGTCATTTACCACCTAAGGGGAGCTTGATCTCATTTCAATGCTGAAAAATGAATCGTCCCGTAGATGTAGCCTTAGACAAAATGATTCTAGTCTTTCGAAGCGACGTCTGTTCCACTCTATGAATCTCTGAATGTGTCACAGGGCGGGGCACATTCTACAACATTCTATAAGAATTTGTTCAAAAAGAGTTGCAAAAAGGCTCCAGAGCAATTTGAATCCAAGTAGTTGTGGCTAGCCTTCAAAGAAAGTGGGTTTAATCCAAGGTAGCATTAAGGCCTCCATTGAGACAGATCAGTTGAACAAGGAAAGTAGAGTTGTTCAAGCGGTGAGGTCGAATCCGAAGGCGTTTTTTCTCTTATGCAAACTCTAAGAAAATCAAACACCCTGTTGGGTCTTTTGAGGTCGATGGGGAAGCCATAGACAATGTAGGGACTATGCCAACATACTTGGAGATCAGTTCTCCTAGTGTGTTTTTCAACTCCACTGGTTTAGGAGCAACAGTCCATTGCCCTATTGATGAGCTTGTTGGGACTGGCAAGGCTTGTCAAGTTGAAAGCATTAGATGATCTCGTGGATCACAGATTAGATGCTTTAAGAGGCCATCAGGGACTTGAGACTCTCGAGCTCCCCTGGCCTGATGGGGTGACATCTCAGTTTCTGAAAGATGCTCACAGGTTCTTGCTCCTGTTTTCTCATACTTGAATGCGTGCATCTTGGATCGAGGCAAGTTTATTGAGGGACTGGAGGAGCCATGAATCAGTCGATGTAGTGGTGTTATCTCGGACTTGTGCCACGGCCTTTGACAAGGTAGATCATGGCCTTTTAGTTAACAGGCTCCATGAGATTGGGATCCAAGGCAAGGTTATCAATTGGATAAAGAAGCTCATTTATGATAGAAAGCAAATTGGTCAGATCGAGGTATCTCTGGTCGAGATCGAGGTCATCATGTATGTCACTAAAGGGATCCCTCAACCTTAACCAATTGCTTCCTACCAGAAATGAAACTTTTAACCAATTGAGAACCCTGCCTTGGATCCCAATTTCATGGAGCCTGTTAACTAAAAGCCCATGATCTACCTTGTCAAAGGCAAAGTCGAGATAAACTACATCAACTGATTCATGACTCTCTAGTCCCTCAATAACCCCTCAATATGTTAATCAGTTGGGTAACCGTGCCAAATGTGCTCGGAACCCGTGCTGGCCAGGAGGAAGGACTTCATGAATATCAAGAAATTCAACAAGTTAACTTCATGATCTTCTCAAAGACCTTCGCAATATTCGAAGTGAGAGAGATCGGCCTATAATTACTGGGGAGTGACTTATCTCCCCTTTCAAAATGGAACCACATGAGCTAACCTTCAGAGAAGAGGGGAACTTGCCCTAGTCCAAGATGCAACGCATCAAAAACGAGAAAACAGGAGCAAGAACTAGTGAGCATCCCATCAGAAACTGAGATGTCACACCATCAGGAAGGACAAGAGAAATTCTTGAAAGCATCAAGTCCCTGATGGCCACTGAAGCATCTTGATCTGTGACTACAAGATCATCAAATTGCTGAATTTGACTAACGTCATCACACAAACAGGCTCGTCATTAACACAATGAGCAGTTGCTTAAGAACTCAGTGGAGTTGAAAACACACAAGAGAACTGATCGCCCTAGCATATTAGCCATAGCCTCTACATTGCTAAAGGCTTCGCCAAACCTCAAAAAGTACAACAGAGTGTTTCATATTTGTCTTAGAGTTCACACAAGAGAAAAATCACTTTGGATTCAACCTGACCTTATGAACCACCTTACTCTTAGTTGGTTATTGGTCATTTTCGATGGAGGCCTTAATATTACCCTGAATTACGTGCAACTTTTTATGAAGACTAACAAAATTACTGGATTCTAAGTGCTATTAAGCCTTCTTGCTAATTCGCATTTCCTTTTGAACAAAGTCTTCCTATATTTTGGAATTTTTGTCCTTTTTCCCACCTATCGGAACACATTCAGGTATTGCGATGTCGATTGAGATGCTGATTTCGAAATGGGAATATACCCATCGGGACTAACCTCCCACTCTACAACACTAGCGGGAAATTAAAGTCCCATACAAAGAAAACCTTCGAGCAAATTTCTTGATCCAACTCATTTCTTGTGAATTTGAGAGCTGACAAGAACAAGCTTGCAGAACAAGAAGGAGGCCTATACATTGCTACAATGGACATATCAAGACCTTGGATGTGACGAACTAAGACCTATCTATTTCTCCATTCGACATTTGTGAAAGGTGAATCACTGGATTTGGCGTGGACGCTCGATGGCCTTTTTACCTTATCGCAGTGCTTGGCAAAATGACCCAATTTGGAACATTTGAGACATGTAGCTTCGCGTGCTGGGCACCGTTCTCGAGGATGAGGAAGGTTTCCACAATCTGGACCTTTTTTCGCCTGGAATGTTCTACAGAAGATTTTTTTTTCGATCTGTCGGGAACGGAACTCGCCGCGCTGTTCCGTGCACTTTTTAGCATTCAAATGGTTTTCATTCAAGCAGAACTTTGGTTGTTCTATCTTGGCTTGATTTTTTTGTTTCTACTCGTTAGAATAGCAGAAAGAAATGCCCAACCTCAATGCCCCAGTATTGAAGTATCGATACCTTGGGAATTACAGGGTGTTAAGAAATTAAGGGCCTCCCCCTTCGTGCCTTCTGAAAATCCTTCCCGCACCCTCAACGAATTGCTGGATCCTATTGAGTCGCACAGTTTGGTTTGAAGGCATTATTACAAAATCCATCACCACGCAATGAAAGATCTAATTCTAGTCTGAAGTAGATTGGTGACAATGTAATGTTTGGTCATCATTCCATTCAAGGCCATATTACATTCAGCATCCCACGAGTATATTTGATCTGAGACCTCTACCAGACTACCGTAATCTTGACCATTCCTACCGCACACTGAGTTTGTGTCATCACTCATCAGCCTCTAACTTCCAAAAATTTAGGCTATGAACGAGCTTGTTCATTAACTCTAAGCCACTTTTCGAATTGAAGCAGTTAAATATAAAACGTAGATCTCTTCAATTAAAGGCAGGTCATTTTTACCTAGAAGAAAATGTACAGCATTACGAAAAAATACGGCCTAATTTTTGGACAGAAAAATGGCCAAGGCCTAAGATCCGGATTACTATGATTTGTGTAGGAAATGCGGTGGATCCGGACATTATACGAAAGCTTGTGCATTGAGAAAACAAAAGGGAACTTGTCGTTATCCACTGTGTGTCGTCACATTTGACAAAAGTTTACCGAACATTACATCTCGCGTGCTTCACTTGCGAAAGAAGAGGACATCACGTTCAAAGCATACATATACCTACTCCAATCGAGTTCAAGAACATTTTCGACTTCTTCAGTCCGCGGGGTTCTCCTAAATGTCTTCCAATTCTTATTGAAATTCATAATCATGGTCCAATGCATGTCCATTTCAAATGGAAGAGATCAAACCTCAAACAAAACAGGACTGTGGATGTGCTGAAAATCAAGGGACAGTTATACGTCACCCTAATCTCAATGTGAGCGAGTTAAGAATGTTGTTCAGTAGAATAATCAGTATACCGTAAACCATTGAATTGAACAAATCAAACGCATCGTATGCTCATTTAAACACAAAGTATAGTGTGTAAACCGATCTAAGGATCGTTCGGGCATGAATGGTAATACCACACCCACCGGTGAATCTTGTTCAGTGAGGAAGATTCATCAAACCACTCGAGTCGGGCCATACCGTGCGAGGACCGATTCAAACAAATCTTTGCACCATCTTTAGCATCAAGGTCAGAAACATACATCTCTCCCGGGAAACTCCCACAACTTCCGAATCTCTTATTCGTTCAGTTTATTTTTGCGAGTAGGCTTTCCATTTCACACGAGATCCTGACCATGATGAGGAACGTGAGGCAAATCCTCGATTACTCGGAGAACTTTGGTTCCGGTGCGGCAGCTGATTGTTGCTACCATTTCTATGGTGATGTTGGTAACCTTTTCCGTTGTAGCTTTTATTCTGGTGAGCTTGGAACGGATTGAAGTTCGACGAGTTAAAGGACGCTCTTGAACTATACTCTGCTTCTCTATCGTTATTGAGATGATAACGTTGGGGGTGTCTTTTTTTGACCTTCTTCGTCCTGCCTCGATCCAACTCGGCTTCATACTCTTCGATACTGCTACTTCGCTTATTGGACCGGCTGTGTTCTGGGGTATTACTAAGTGATGACGACGCAGTCGAGGAGGACGTCATCGATGCCTGTTGGGGCAACGTGGCATTCAAACGCGGTTGGGGTAGTTGATCATGATCAGATAGCTCCAGTGGATCTTGGCCATTTTTCTTCGTTCCGTTCACAGTCGGGCTGGCTGTCGTTTCACTCGCGTTAACCATGGCACCCGCCATAGTTGTGGTGGGCGGTGTGGTCGAGGGTGTGATATGCCAGGCACCCGATGTAGAGCCATTGGAGTTATCACTACTGATTGATGGGTTATGGTGCTCAGTTTCCAGCACCTGCCACAATCCACTACCCGAAGTCTTCACATCCTTTTGTGGGCCATGATCCGACAACTTTGAAACCGAATTGGTGGTGGATGAGCCGTTTTCTATGGCTAAAGAATCAGATCTTAGCTCCTGCGACCTTTTCAAGGCGTTTACGGTGACTGATCGAGGTACAAACGGCGATGACTTGGGCACAGTATTACCAGAAGCATTAGTAGTTACAGTTGGGTTTAAAAGGGGTGAAGAAGTTGCGACGGGAAAGTTGCGACCGTTTTGCTTGGGCGCTTCTGTCTCGTCTTCAGAAGAATCGGAGGAGTCTGCTCCATCATAAGGGACTAATTGAGCGGGCTTCTTCAGACCCGTTAATGATTGAGGCAAGGATGAAAGGGTGCTTTTAGCTACGACACCCAACTTATTGACTGTCCCATTCAATCCTGAGAACTTGGCTTTCGGAACAACTGGTGATGAACTCGTGTTAGATAGCGAATTGCCGTTAGATTGCGATGATACAGTCGTCGACGACGAGGAGGAAGTGGCCGTGCAAGGCTTACTAGACGAGGGATGCTTGTAGAGTGTCTCTTTTGGGAGTGCCGTTGCATTCATCTGCTCAACCCAAGCCTCCTTACTCTGCTTGGTCATCTCGTAAAAGACCACGTATGAAGCAGTATTAAGGGCTTGATTGATAGAAATCGGCCGAACCGAGGAATCATCAAATTGGAAGAATTGTCCATTACTGGCCTCACCAATGGCCGTGTAGTGACCGCAGTTGGGCGAAGGGCCTACGTGAGTGATCATGGCCACTAGCTTGTACTGAAGTGGAGGCATGGGACTGACACTCATATCTCTCTTTTTGACGAAAGCATTCATCTCAATTCGCCGACTTAACTGGACCGAGCGACTGATTTTCCCACCAAGAAGGCTGAATCGCTTCAGCTGAACACAAAGCACTATGGGAGGTCGTTCAATGAAGCACTTTTTCTTGGCGGGCACTTTCATATTGCACTTCTCACATTTGTACGTGTTCACTCCGTCACCACTGCCGATCCGCTCAGCCCGAAAGTAGATATTTAAAGCATCGTCAATATTGGACGTTTGTCTGATGTCGAGCAGGAGATCCATAAAGTGTTGGAATGTAACAGACACGTACTTACACTTCAGACAGGTTACATCTTGCCGCATGTACCCGCCAAAAATTTGATTGAACGGGGTAGTCTCTTTACTAGCATTATCTAAATTCTTGGGCGCGTGACGCGACACGAGAAACGACTTCTGAAGCGATTCAATCAGATATCTGTAAGACGAAAACAGAAAGTCAACGTAAGGCCACTTCAAACTCCCCATATTTAAAGTCATCATAATCACCTCAAGAACTCGTGGGCGTCCTCTTGACGACCATGTACGAGATGCTTGCAAATATTCTTCAACTTTTCGTACACCCGGTTGGGCCGCATTACATTCACCGACAGGGTATCCTTGAGCGTACTCGTGAGAATGCATATCATGCAGGTCTGGAGGAAGCCGCCCGAACCATTCTTGCCGCATTCCCGCTTGTGGAAATCACTCATTAGATAATTGAACAAAGCCGGGGTATGGAACAGGGCTTGGAGGGTCGAATTCAAGTAGCAAGTATTGCCCATGTTAAACATGCCGGCCCCAGACGATCTTTGGCGATGATAGCCCACCTCCACCGCACGCAATGGGAAATACACAATCTGCCAAAACAATCAGAATTGAAACGCCTTCGTTTGACAACCATTCAAATAGGCTTCATCAAAATTGAGCCGTTGGGTTTGCGCGAGTTCGAATATTCTCTATCCCACCGGGCGAGAAGACGTGACGCTCACTATGTAGTCTCAAGCCAGTCTGGGCCTTCTTACCTTGGGTCGCGGCGGTTCATCTCTGGCCGCACCACCGTCGCCGTGGCCATTGACCTGGCCCGAGCCCTTGTGAGGTGCCGCTCCGGAGGACGGAGTCGAGGCGGTGGGACTGCCTTTTTTGTGAGGATTGAGGAAGATCAAGTTGTTTTTAAAGCCCAAGGCCCCGTTAATGCCGTTTAAGGCGCTGGAGCCCAAATGGCGAATCGGCGAATCAAAGTGAACCATGTAGCCGTTGATTGCCATCCCGCATGAGCAAGGTCCCGAACTCAACGGATGTGAGAAACAGATAGAAAAGAGACAGCTGAATCAGTGAGGATAATATGGCTAAGTTGAGGCCAGTTTTGGTAGTCTGTTCTAAAATACCAAATCCGACAGCCCTATTTTAGTCCTTGGTGCTGAGTTTGCTAGAAAGTTTTGGTGAATGGTGTTGGTTGGATAAGAATACTGATGGAAAATCCCAGTCTTACAATCGCACAATCTTAGATTGGCCCAATGTTGATATCAAAAATCACAAGGCGGAAAGCACTCTGACCAATCTTAGGAGCAAACAGCCATATCGGAAATTAGGATGTTTCTTCATATGCTACAAGAGTTTAGACACTTGTTATAATAAGTTATTAACAATGCTCTGGCCCAGCTCTATGTTTTAAACTAACTTTAAAAGCATGCAAGTCACGAAAATCTACTAAGCAAAAGATTAAATGGGTAAGCAACGTAGTGAGCTGGTACGTACTTATGTGTGTTACTTGTGACCATAACAAGATAGAATCAGGGCTTTGTATTCGCAAAGCGCAACAAAAGGATGTATGAATTTGCAAATCCTAAAATGTGACTTATTTTGTCATTTTTCAATTGGTAATGGCAACATATGATTAGCTGCTTACGGATAATGGCTATCGCCGAAAATAATCCTTCAATCTCCCTACAGTACTTAAGTGAACAAACAGGTGTTTTTTGAACATTCAATAATCTACTTTTGATTTGGGATGTCATTGTTAATTTTGTCTGTTTTTGATAAAATACTATTGTCTGTTAGTCTGCTTTTCTTGTTCTTGACTATCTACTACATTGATAGGATCACGGAATCCATCGGCCTTGAACCGTGGATCCAAGTAAGTTCCCCAAATCGACCTTGAGATGTCCAAGAACAGCTTGGGCTAAGTCGTGTTTTATCAGTCCGGAAGGGACTGCGCGTGAAATTGGTGCACTGCAAAATCAGAATCTTGGAACCTTTGATCCAGTTGTGGCTTTTTCACCAGAAAGTTCCAAAGTACCTTCATACATTGGTTGAAGTACATCAACTGCTTCATGAAGCACCTCCCACGTTGTCGAGTCAACCACGCCAACCTGGAGCTCATTCCAGGATCCGTCAAGAGGTCTGAAACGGGTCCTTTCCGCTCCACCAGACGGTTCATCATTTCGAAAGTAGAATTCCATTGCGTTGAAATATCCTGGATCAATTTCTTAACCTTGGGGAAACCCTGATTACTTGAATTTGTTCAAATCTTTCCCAGGTTGGGTGCTTCGTTTCTGGAAGTCCATAAATCAGTGGGACAGAGCACCCATTTTGCTTGAACAAGCTTTTGGACCAATTCTCCTTGCACCTCTTCGAACATGGCTGGTATTAATCTCTCTATCAATGTCTTCGAAACGACTTGTCTTGAGGGGAGCAAATACTTGGGATTCATGGCTGGCTCGGAAAAATAAAAAAAAAAACTCATCCTCCACAATCGAAATTGGCTGCATGTCATTCGAAATCATTTGGATCAGGGTTCGATCCAACTCAAGCTTCTTGGAAGATGTGGTTCCATAAATCGCAGGGACCAAGCCGTCAACGTGTTTGATAAATCACTCAATTAATCTATAACAGGCTATATTATGGTGAAAATTAGGTGATACTAAAATTGTGTTTGGCAACAGTTTCAGTTCTTGTCAAGATTCGGTTATGAACTTGGAACTCACCTTGGCGGTGCTGGAGCTCTACGGGATGATCGAACCGAGCGAGGTATCCTCCGAACCGGCACTTGCTACCCAGGATCCTCATGGCTCAAGGGAATTAGTTGGCCAATGAGGGTCACAGCATTGGACATTGGCCGGGGGATGGATTCCTCCCACCATATGCTCCGCAGGAATTGGAGCGATCCTAAACCATCAGAAGGTGCGATATTCCCCCTTGGACCGGCTCATTATCATCCAGTTGATCAACGTCTTGATCTTTTGCGACAGCGAGGGGCTCTTTTCCCAACAGGATCGTTAATGTCAGTGGGGCATGAACACTTCGACACCCACATCTCCTGCGGGTTGCTCTATTAGGTAGATATATCACAAAAAACTTGCCTTTTTATTTGAGCATTGTAAAGGAAAGTTTATCAATCAGGTTTCATATATTATAGATTTGTGTATCAGAACTGTTAAGCTATATAATTTGATGTCATAAAAATGGCTTTTGGATGTTTTTGGGACGCAGCATAAAGAAGACGTTTCTATCGTATATGCATTATTCATATGCAACGGTTTGTAAGTTAGCCAAAAATAACGCAAACATTATGATAATGGTTACTGTTGACTATATTATGAATCAAAAGAGTTGCTGATTTAAGAATTCGTAGATTCAGAGAAAACTAGAGCTTAATTTTAGTTAACTTTTATAATTTCAAAATGAGAGCGTCATAAAACATACAACCTGAGTGGTTTTTTTTTATTTCAACATTAATGATATCATTTCAATTTTACTTTTTAATGTTGCAACGAAGTATACCTTGCAAATAGGAAAAGCCACTTGTGAATGAATGCGTTTTTGCGGACTGCCTTACCACGACTAGGAATGGGATTCCCAGCAATTCAACGCAAAATATATTTACTTACTAAAATGTATAAATGTCTGATCCACCAACGAATTAGAGTTGGCAGTCGAATGTAGGGTTGGTGAGGCACTTCGGTCAAAAACTTGTCCAAGCTTAACGTGAATCCTGCTACAAAATCAAACACTTCATAGTCCCAACGAATATTTGAGGGGAGGAAATTGAACAATGAAGGAGCTTAAGAAAGAAAAGAGGTGGACTTCATTGTTCTAACTAGCCTGGATTATCGGAGGTGTTAAGGTCCTCTTAAAGCGCAAGATAAGCCTCTGAGGTCACAACAGTTGACCCTAAAACTGGTTTGGAACAAGGCTCATGAATGCTATTGAAAACGGACAATATCAAGTACATTTCGTACCGTTTTTTAATTCTGTACACTTACTTTCCAGCCATTGCCGATGAGAGAACTCTGATACCTTCAATGTTCCTGGTAAAACATATTTGTTACTGCTTGACCTTTTGGAAACCTGCTTAACTTATTGGAATCCAAATAGGCGAGGAATAATCCAGATGTGGCTGGACAACGCCTTGTACAGAGTTAACATCATAATACTATCTCTAGACTGAAACGTGCGATATATCCAACAACATGTTTCAAACGTTTTGAACTTTCAACTGGATACGCTCATAGAGCTTTCCATTATCTTGGAGGACCACACTTAAATCCTTCATGGACGAGACCATTCGCCCTTACCTTCATCATCTACTTGTGGAGAGTCTAATGGCGTCAACTGAACACAACGAATTTTTTATAACAATGGAGAACCTTAACTTGCATTTGAAACTTGAAAATCGCAAGCGTTAGGTATTGGGGCGTTCATTTTGGAGATTGGAAAAAAGTTGATAGTGAACTGTGCAACTAGTAATTTTTGTCGATATGAAGAAAAACAAATTAAAAGATTTTAATTTCAAAATTCATTTGAATTGTGGTTGTTTTTCAATTCAGGTCCTTTGCTCTGCAATCTTAAATGCTTCTGTATGTGTTACGTTTATGCTTTTCTTGTGTCGTGGGAAAAACGATTTGTTGTTGAATCTAGCGCCCTGTATTACATACATACAGCCTCCAGGGCATTCATTTAATCTACACATAAGCAGACTGTTCTGTTGCAATAATGCTGCAGATCTTGGGGAAAAAACGTGTCGCTTTTGAACTAAACATAGTTTATTTCAAATAAATTAATATCACAAATGTAAGGACAAATCAGTCACCTTTTGACCAAGAATCAGGCAAAAATTTCAAGATCAAGGATGGTGAAGTCTTGTTTGATCCGGGTTTGATCGTCTCAAATTGAAACCATGAGGAAAAGGTACGCAAACTTCATTATTAGCGTTGAGATGGTTCTTCCTAGTGCCCTATATTCTAATACAGGGAGGGCACTAGTTTCTCAGCCCAAGCGATGTCATGTTTGTATTAGGGTGCTAGGGTCCTAAGGGTGGGCATGTTTTAGTGTCATGTTTGGGGTCCAGCCTTGCCTCTTGGAATCTTGGAAGGGAAGGTCATAGGTGCTAGTGGTGGGGCAAGTTAGGCAAAAGTCGGACTTTTACGAGTCCTTCGATTTTTTGACTTTTGCTTGACTCGTTTTTGCACTGTAGGGTCAGGTCCAGCAAAACAGACTCTTCTTGCGAAATTCTAAGATAAATCCTAAACCTAAATCAACAAGCAAGCCCAAAAAATCGGAGAATCGGCTTTAAATTAAGGTTGTGTATCTTATATATTGATAAAATAATGATGCATTTTTTGAAATGGATTGTCCAACAGATTGGTAATGGTACTTATGACAAGTGACGGGTGGTTTCGAACCGGAAAATTGAAAAACCTCTGGTAGGGCTCCCAATATAAACGAAAAAGGGGTACCATACATTGAAGACTAAATATCAGGAATGAGTTTTAAAGCAGCCCTAGTTCCGAAACCTTGAAAGTCAGGGTCATGATTTGCCAAGCAATTAAACAGTTTTCATTTGGCTTAGGTACACTCTTGCGCTCGTGATGGGAGCCCTAACCGAGGTCCTTGAAGCTAAAAGGTTGACATTCCGGTTCGAAACACATCACTATGGCCGGCCAAACTTTGCACATAAATATGGACTTTATTGACAGCAAATTTGGATAACAAGTCACCTGAATTTGCACAAAAAAATGCAAATTACCTTGTCAAAAAATAGGCACCGACTCGTTCTGAAAGGCTATTTCTGCCTTCCAAATCAATCGATAGTCAATGAAAAGGAAAATTCTGTCTTAATAACTCTCAGCATCATGATTTGGACAAACTTTACCTGGGGAGAAGAGGCCAGATGCTTTGACAGTATAAATGGGCAACCTATGATCATTCCCAATGGTAAGGTAATAATTAATTTTGGCTTTGACAACGAAGCGGGGATATCTCTTAATTGGGACACCCATCTTCAGATGGCAGGCCAAGCAAGAGAGCTACCATCTGACTTTGAGCAAATAAACATGGGGCGGAGATTCTTGCATTGTTCAAGCTGCCTCTCAGACCAATCAGCAAGACCAGCATCTTTCACCTATATCTTTAATATTGCATAATAAAATGATACCTGAGTTCTGCAACACCATATTGATATCAAAGTAAAGCTATTACACAAGAAAATGTTTTAAGATGAAAGCAGTGTAATCTGATCTCTAACATGACCCATTGGATTGATTTTATTCAAGGCAATTTTTTGAGACAATGATGATTATGTTTGTTCTTTTTAATTTGGCATTCTTATTGTGGTTATAACACTAAGGAACAAAAGCATTAGGCATTGATGAAAACCTTACCAGCCCTAATTCAGAACATTGATATTCAATACTTGTCTAATAAAAAGGGTCATGTTTCCACATACAATTTCAAATATGCAAGAGTTTCTTTTTCATTTCTTGTGTCTTTTTCTCATTAATATGATGACGTCATATAAATTGATGAAATAAAAGTAAGGACTACAATTAGGTAAGGTAAATTTATAAAATTCTAGTTTTCTTAGAGGGGCTTAGAACATATATATTTTTTAAATATAGGACTTTTTCTTTTTGAAGTAAAAAGGAGCTAAAAAATTAAAAAGGAAGTAACGCCGGACAAGATCATCATTATTGCTCTTTTCTGTCAACTAGCATACAAACATTGCTCCTAAGTGGTGAGTACCCTTACTATTGGTCACTCACTCACTGGGTTTACAAGATAACCAAATTTTGTTGTAGAAAGCCAAAATCATGAGTACCCAGTCGTGGGGGTTACGCCCACCAGAACCGCCCCCACAGGGTTGTCTTCACTTGTCTCTCTCACGTCTTGAGGCGTCTCCACGTTTTGCAACTCATCTCTTCTTATGAAAAACATACGGATACACTGACACAAACGTGCACTCAGGCTTGCCAATAGATAACTAACAAAGGGGCTGGCCAGAATTGGTAACCGGGACATTAACCGACTCTCTTGAGGCAATATTTGACTGATAGAGATTAGATCTTGAGTTTTTGTGTCATAACCCTGATCTGAACAAGTTTAAGTGCGACTGCATTGCCATTATCTATTTAGGGCCAATCTAAGGCTTGATGAAAAGATATACATTTTTCGATTGAAAGCCAACCTCATTCCGTCAGCCCTGAACTCATGTTAAGCATTCATCCCACCAAAAGTCTCTCGGGCCAGCTCCAATCAGGACTGCCAGACGGCAAAAACTCCAGCCATTAGTTAAAAAATTACAAGTTAAAGAGTTTCAAATTCCCACCCACTGATGGCAGGTCGGATAAAACGATACACAGTGGAAAAATGAGTTTCTAAATGTAGACAGGTCCAACAACTTTCATTCAAGCAACAGAAGGTGGGCATTCAATCGTTCAACGTTGATTGAGAACGTCCCATTTTTTTGGTTTGGGACTTCTTACTTTTCGTTTCTTCTTATTTCTTTGCTATCTTATTTCTGATCTGTCAAAACGTCCACTTTTAGGTCCCTCACTCCTTACTTTTTACTTTCTCTTTTTGTTTTTGCAACGCGAACAAGGCAAGAATGCTCTCCCCAGGTGTCGTAGGTTCAAACCCCGATGCCGGTAGCAACCCTTTATACGGATTGATTTTTCCCACTTTGAGGATGAACACAGTTTATTTGTTTTTTAGTGTGATAGGCTCGTATTGATGTCAAATTTAATCAGATTCATCATGGCATAGTATTCGATGATTGACGACCAAAAATTATCCAAGCTTTAATTTTGTTCTATTACTCTGAATGGACAAAGAAATATCCTCAATTGATCACGGGCTACCATGCCTGCCTCTATTTTGATCATCAGACAAGTTGGATAAGACCCGAGACTTGACTAATGTTTGAATCTCGAGGGATTTTCATTGACGAACTAGGAGTCATTCTTCTATCCATGGATTTGTTTCATAGTTAGTAGTAAGACAAAATTTTGATCCTCAAGCCTTCGCTGCTATTATGGAGCTTTATCTTCCCAAGTGCTTAGAAACCGACGGCATTGTAATGATCACCAACCCAGACCCAAACAAACGCAAAGATAAATCGCTTCTTCATTGGATTGGTTTCCGCTCCCATTACTTCAGGTCTCTCCTATCCAATCAATGTCCCTTAGCCAATTAAGGAATAGCCTCTAATGGTATATATTCCTTTAAGTCTATGGCAAGTGTGCTCGAGCGAAACAGAGTACATCGGGAGCATCATATTTAGTCGCGTACTAGCTGTTTTGAGCGGTTGTGTCTTTACAAATAGCAAACTGGTTTTTCCACCAAGTTTGGTCTCGTACTGTTGGAGGGCACTTCATTTGATATACAGTATTGCAGGCACATTGTACATGTACATACATTTGTATCAGTGCAAGATCTAGTTAGTAGAGAAACTTGAAGTACGGACATGGCCTACAAGATGAGGATGAGGAGGAAGAGGACTCGACCTTCAAGAGCTGTTTGTGCACAATTATTAGTGTTTGTCAAGTGAACACGTCCTTCTTGGGGGATTACACCTCTTACTTTAACAATCAATGCATTTGTGAGCAGCTTACTTGTGAGACTACTTACACGAGCTGATCAAGTGAGAAGTGGCGTAGTTGAGTTTGGCCCGATTGTGATGAAGATCGTTTCGTATTCAGACTTGTAAAAATCGTGTGTCGGAATATTTTCGTTAACTCATGCCCCTTCAATGTTTAAGTCGCAATCGAAACAAAGTTCTATCGACGAACACGGCAACGTAGCATCGGAGTAGTAGTGTCACGTCGCGTCAAAAGAACATATTATCACTTCGCATTATGGTCGACACGGAGATGTACAACCTGATTGCCCTTTCGGGGTTGCTCCTGGGAAAGTCAGTGCTCCTCCTTTTGATCCTCTACTATTGCTGCAAGAAGCCCATACCTAATGAGGAGGCGGCCGCCCGGGCGACCACGGCCGATTCAGCCGACCAAACAGAAGAGGTCGTGGTCAAAATAGACGCACCACCCTCGTACACTAAGGTTGTGTTGAAGACGGATCCTCCGTGTTATCTGGATTCCATGTTGAACGCCGAGCTCAACCCTGAGATGAATCGCTCTTGGGCCCGAGACTTACTCATGGGCAGAATCGATCCGGAGCTTCGGGATATTGTGACCCGCTCGAGGAACAACTCAATATGTCCGAACGTTCCGAACAGCGCCAACGAAAATCGAAGAGCCAGTACGACAAGCGTACTTAGTGCGAATTCCATGGACCAACGGCCCCCGCCATTGGGAGCATTCTGGATTGGCGTGTAATCATAAGATTTGAAACCAGTTTGTCAGAAGAAAGTGATGATATCAATATTCGAACGGAGAATTATAGAAGCTACTTTTTGTTAGTAGCGCCACATGACGCTGATTTCATGTTGGATCTGCGAACTCACATATACAATACGTTGGCGTGCTATGTTTTTTTTGGATTTTGTTACCATGTTGTTTTGGGTGCATTCGTAACGAGAAGAATGATCTTGAAAGTATTTCAAAATTGGATGCGATTGAAGTCTGCAGAAGGACAAGTGTACGGTGTAGCAGCTTGCGATCATATCTTATCTAAACAGAAAATTTCTTGGGCAATTTTTCAATGCCATTCGGGCGTGAAAGATCGCGTCAAGTTACCATTAAAAACTGGACTGGCTATCAGGCAACTTTGCACACACCTCGGTGGTCTAATCATTGGCTTCCTGAAAGGATAGTCGGAAGAATTGCTCTCAGCGATCAACCTCGTCATCTTGTGACCAAATTGCACCGTCACCATCAATATGATTTGTGGTGTGGTATGTTTGTTTTCTCTTTCCAAAGGCAACATGACTGACAATATGAGTAAGTCAGGAATGTCCTTCATCAATCGTGACAACCCTTACTTAGGATTTTAATGAGCTCACGAGCGTTGATCTTCGATTACTAAGACTATGTCCTCATTGCGCCCATTTGGATGGCCCTTGAGCAAAGAGCTGGCAGTTTCTTCACTCCCTAAACGATTGCCATCAAATAGATTTAGTTTGACGCGAAACGTTATCGACGAGATCAATTCAGACAAACGTCTTCTCGACTTCCATCCCTCAGCTTACAGTATACCGTACGTGTACTTATATACGTAGTGAAGTCTGCGTATGTACTTTGCCATAACTCACACCCCGATCAACTCCACTGGATTTAAAACTGATGGAAGTCAACCATAATAGTAATGACAGCTCGGGTGAGAGGATAAGTCACTTGTCTCTTGGCCACGTCTCGATGACAAGTGGCAAGGTCACTGCATGATTTGAAATGAAGTTAACATGATTATCCCCCTGTTGTGTAGTTGCGAGAAAATCATGTCCCCCTCTGATGTGGATGCTGTACTATACTTACCTGAAAAGCATCTCAGAATTCAAAGTTCGACCAAAGGGACTGGATATGAAGCTCTAGTAAGAGAGAAAAGTCACCTTACTCAAAGCCAGAATCTTCGGTTCTTTCTGTTGAGTTATCAAATGAGCAAGATGTGACATGATTGAATTGATGGAACTGAAAACTCAATGGAAATCCTCATCTGATCCGATGTGAATGTATTCAGTACATATATTACCTTGGAACGGTAATACTCCAGTAGTGTTCATGCGGCATTCAAGGATGAACTCTGATTCATGTAACGGGATGTAATGAAATGTATTCACAGAATCTTAACACTATCCCACTGCAAACTTTTTTCTCAAAAGATTCAAGGAACTCTGCAAATTGGAAACACAATAAGGCTCTATTCAAAATCCTTTTGGAGGTAGCACAACCAACAAAACCTTACCATCACAGAGCAAGTTTCAAATCCAACGACAAATTTGTTTAAAAATGAACCATGAAATAGACGCCAATGATATACTCGTACCGGTACACTTTATATTACTTCAAAGAAATATTCCTTTTTTCGATTACAAGCTTCCTTTGCGTTCAATAACCAATTCATCGAGAAATCGTACCACAATAAAGCAAGAACAAAGCGACAGCTCGCAGAGAGGATGCCCGTGAAATTGGCCATATTTTTTGACACCATATTGTCAGTGAGGGACAACTTGCAAGGTTATTATGGAATGGACAATTACAACAAAGTACCACGTGTAAATGGAGGCCTTCAATTGCTATTGAGACTCGCTCTAATGTGTAGTTCCTGGATATGACGATATATCTGCGTACTCGCTCATTGGGTTGCTTTTGCCATAAATGAGGGCCTCAATGACTTCATCCGGTTTGGATTAAAATTGTTGCCACTATTCGGTAAAACACTTATGTCCTGTTTTCGTGTTATGAAATGTACGCATTTGCACTTCAAAGTTTCTTCAAATGAAATTGGAACTGCTCGACTGGAATCCATGCATTAGGCCTTGGGCTGGGGATCTTAAGATATAATTGTCCAAGATCAAGGTGAGACTAACAACATAATGAGAATGGAGTGATGGCACTATTCAAATTTTGGGAAAAAAAGTCAGGCAGTCTCTTGAGCTTCACTCACTTTTTGCCGAAAGGGCCGTCGAGGACTTCCATTAAACTTGAGACCATCTGGTGATCACTGAACACTAGGATGGGGGCCAAGACTCATTGAATGTTGAAAGTAGCGATTTCGCTTGACTGGGAAGGAACTGATGGAAGGAGGGGAATGCGTCGTCCTTTTGGTCCCAGATTACACGAGATTACTGGATATCCACTTACTCTTCGTTCTGGCCAGTCATTCGATCATAGAACCATACGAGATATAACAACTGGAGTGTCACCGCCCATCTGTACTCATGAACTCACCGTTCACCGTCGTCTTACCGATGCAGTTCGTTTTGTGGCAAGTCGAAAAATCCCAACTCGCAGATCATTACCATCTGGTTTTGGAATCAGACTTAAAATTTCTTGAACCTTACAATCTGGAGCATGTCGGGCAGATGGATCTAATTCTGACTAATGGTACGATTGGCAATATTCTGGTGCGTTCAAAAAACAAAAAGAAGGGAAGCAGTTTTCACACCAGACTGATGTGCGATAAAGCAACTGCAAGATCAACCAAAGTCCCCTGTGATTTATCGTTGGATTGCGGAAGAATTGTCTTTCACTCAACAACCGTGGGAACTTTGGACTCTAATGGAAACGACCAGAGATTCAGCAAATCCAATGAATGACCGAGAAGTTCTTTGATGAATTTCTAGCCGTATTCGCTCGAATTATGGTTTTAGCCGAAATGGTCTGATTAATAAGACCAGAGCATTGTAGATCTGAATCCATTGTTAGCACGGCTTATCCATCCCGAGTAATCAAACTACGAGAAACGATCTTCTTTTAGCATCGCATGAGTTCAATAACTGAAAGTTCAACCACATATCATGGCAAAATCATCCAAACTTCTATCATCAAGATATACCAATATTTTTGGCCTTTCGTGATTGCTCGACACACAATAAGGAAGATCTTTTCCGTAGCTTCATTGTATTGAACTACCATAGCGGTCATTCCGTGCTGCCTGCTGTACATACGTATCCGTACGTGCTTAATTTTGCGTCGAAAGCTTGGCGCTATTGATGCCATTTCAACATTCTGGACGGCCATTGACGTCAGATGCTTCCTTGACTCTCGTTCTGCGAGGCTTCCTTGAAACTCGAGTGTTCTCCAGTTGACAGACTCCGTGATCGTTTGTCTACCGACTGTCCCTTCTCCCGAATGCTGATGTCCCTACCTACAGTATGTAATATAACTGCAGTCTACGTATACACGAGGTATATACATATGGTGGTTGAAGATCATGTTTTTAAAACATCGCCAATAGATTGACGGGCCCCTAACAAAGGTACGAGTACATATTGTCCAAAAGAAAATTGAAAATTATGAATGTGCTTCCACATTTATCCCTTCATTTTTGCACCAAAGGATATTGTAACTATTTAGACCTTACTTATCATTTGATTTCGAGTCGACTGATGCCTAGATATGGTCTATTGAAACTTTTAAGTCTCATAGTTATCCTGGTTAGTCAAAAATGGGGCCTACATTGAGCTAAAACGAAAAACTAGACTTTTTTGCCGTTAGGTAGTTTTAGTATTATAAATAGAATTAATGAAGTAACAAGGCCATATATAAGTGACAGATTATAATTGGTTAGTTTATTTCAAGACTGTGAAGTGATCCTTGTTTGAATCTCGTTTGTAGCACCATCGACAGACCGAAGGTATGAGATTCACTTTGACCAACTGCTCGGCGGCAGATGGGTTGGTTATTTTTTTTATGACTGGAAAATAGCGCTTCATCCTCAGTGAAACGTAATCCTTGCAGACCAGCGAGAGGCATTCTGCTTAGAGGTTAATTTTTTGCTTCTCTGTTGACTTGAGGTTTTGAAATTAAAACGCAGGAGTGAAAGAATTCGGCCGATACCCCACTACCCCAACTCATCATGCTATCAACTTCTAAGTGGAAATTTACCCTAATGCAGAAAGAGTCAACCCACCCCATGTCCACAACGTGAAGATGGATAAAAAAGTAACAACCCCTTCATTTATTATTACTTGGGATATCATTCCCCGTAACAGTTAATTCTTCCGCTCAAAATATCCTCACCTTTCAATTTCCTCGACCTAAACATTGAAGCGTTACCGACTTTTCTTATTGTGCTAGATATCTGGACTCTCGAGATTTAACGACAACAAAGACAAGGATGCCCCTTGCGTAGGTTAAGAGCATTAAGTGCGTTCTCTAGAGCCTGACGTCATAGGAGGACGCTCTATCTTTGTCCTTGAATATAATTGAAATGTGGCCTTCTGTTGGAAAAGTGGAGACATCAATATATTGAAATGGGAATTATGGATGAGTTTTTACATTACAAGAATGCATTTATTCATTGTTCCTTGCAAGCATCATCATTCAAAAATGTCTTAATAGCCAACTGCCAAACAAGCCCTGCTTCGGCATTTGCCAAGCCGGCCTAGCTCAACTCCTCTTTTTTATCATGGAAGAAACGAAAAAATGAAGTGCTCTTAAGACGCACCAGAAAAAGGGATAGTCCAGTCACCTGAGGCTTTTTCTTCCGCTGTTTGAAAAGTATTAGGCGCTTTTCTTTGTCATATGTCTGAAAGCACTGCCCTCAAAAGCTACATCTCTTTTAAGATAATGTGCGAAGTTCAGTTCCTAGAGGGAGCTACTTTCCGTTCCTTGAAAGTCAATTGTTATATTTCACAACCTTGGTCAATTGGGACATAGGAGCGGGAAAAAGAAGTTGATGTCATGACCATTTTACGGAAGGTCACTTGAACTGTTGGGGCTTAATTACTGATGGGTATCAAATTAATTATCATGGGAGGTTGCAACTAGGGGTACCAATTTACATTTTCAATGGCCTATGAATCACTGGTGGAATGGCTAAAACCCGTTAATTAGCAGGGCATTAGTCGATCCTCAATAAAGGGAACTAATTACTTACAATTACTGTGGCCAAAACGAGTAATTCGTTGCACAACCATTACATACCAAAAAATGTAATGGCGTTACTGGTTAAAATTAATTTCACTAAAGTTTTAGATGACCAATATTTAAGGATATTTGCCTCATCAAGACCATACATTACTAAATGATGGCTATATTTTTGATTCCAGAAGTCCTTGCCAACATGCTACACTAATGAGCATTGGTGCTGCTCATTTGCTTAGCACTGCAGTACTCTCATTCTTGGCCATTCTTGTTTGGCTGAACCAATGGAAATTCATAATAGGAAAATCGTTTCTTTTTTTTTGGTTTTTCACTGGCTTTTCTAACCGCTACAGGGAATGTAATCCTCAGTACTATTAAAATGAAAGGTTATAATTCGTCTATTTATTACCTGAAGTTTCAAAATTTGAACTACTTCATCAGCATCAATCCTATGGGGATAGCATGCTTCATGTCTTTTTTGCAATTTAAAACTTGGGAGACGAAGGGCTTATTTAAAAGGTCAAAATAAATATATTCAGGGTGAGGATTTCAAAAATTTGGTTGCGTTGCAAAATGAATTTTATTTTTTGAAAAATGAAACATAAGAAAACTGATTTGCTGATTTTGGTTTTATCTTCTTCGCTGTTATTTAAAACTGTCTTCAAAACGTTTCAAAACTGCTAATCTTTGACAGAATTTGATTAAATATTTTAGGCATTTTCCAAATATTTAGATCCTTTTAAGATATTTACTAAGCATTGCTTACAGTGCTTCTTCTAGAGTATATAAATATTACCCATCTACAACTGAAATATTTTCCTGGGCTCAACAAATGATTGTTACCAATCTACAACCATGACACAAACGTCCTGATGGAAAAACAGTATTAGAAATTCTCGAGCTTATAAAACTTCCTTGTTAGAAACCTGTGCTTAAAGTCATGGATGGATATATAGAGAGTTGAGATATATGGTGCCCATACTCTGGGCGTGAAAAAGGAACGAGTAACAAGCCAAACAGCCCTAAGATTTGTACGTTTTCTACCAACATGTTAGGCTATTAAGCATTGATAAGATTTATTTGCTTACTACTGCTTTACTCCCATTCTTGGCCATGTTCGTTTGGCCACGGACTTCTAGAGATATGGACTGCAAACGGAAGCAAAAAATCCTATCTCCTAAACCGCACTATTTAACCAAATAAGCACTTCATACGACCGCAAGATCTTGTTGAATAGATGAACTCAGTCAAGTTTGAGCCTAAACCTATGCTTAGGGAACTTAGGAAACATGTTCAAAGTTATGTAGCAAACGCTACATAAAATTTGAATTTTCCGCCTGCTCTTGGTCAACTACATAAGCTTTTGACAACATAACTTTGAAACGATCAACTTTTGCATGTAAATGATATAAAATTGACCTACCGTTAATTGAAGAGATCTACGTTTCTTATTCTATTAATTTAATTCGAAAAGTGGCTCAGAGTGGCTATGACCAAGAGAAGCCGATTTGCCGGGAAGCTCGTTTCGCAGTCCATATTTCTAGAAGTCCATGGTTTGGCTAAGCCAATGGAAATGCATAATAGTAAAATCATTTCTTCTCCTAATTTGAACTACATCAACAGGATGGGGTAACATGCCTTTTGCCATATTGAAATTTGAAACTTGAGAGGTAAAAGGCATATTCAAAATGTGAAAATAGATGTATTCTGGGTGGAAACTCGAATCCGGACAAAGGTAAAGTATCATAAATTAGTTGCTACATTGTAAAATAAATTTTGCTTTTTTGAAAAATCAAGTGTAAGAAAACTGACTCTTTGATTTCAGTTTCATTTTTTTCGTTGTAATTTGAAACTGTCTTTGAAAGCATGTCAAAAATGATAGCTTATGACGGTATCAAATAAATGTGTAGGTATCATCCAAATATTTATCGTCTTTTAAAATTTTTACCAAGCATTACTTTTAAATGTATACCGTCTTCTTCTGGAGAACGTATTATTTAGATATTTCATATCTAAAACTGAGATCTTTTCCTTGTTTCAACCAGTGTTTCAACTGGTTTCAACTGTTGAATATTTGCAAACATGAAACAAAAAGCCACTATGGGAAGGACAGTTTATAAAAAGATCATGTTAGAACACTGCCTAAACTTATGGATGGACATGGGGAGGATTGAGAAATTTGGTGCAACATACCCAAATGCCAAAGGAAGATTTCGCTCTGAGTCAGGTCTTTTAGTTCAACGAAATTTGAATGAGAAAATATAAACATTAAAGCAGTGCAAGTATAACAAATATTGAAACCAAAAAGACATTGACAGTTGTTAAAGTAAAAGCAAGCACAATTTTCATTCTTCCGCTTCTTTCTTTAGGATAGAGGAAAATAGAAAATGGTATTTTTATAAAGATTGGTTAAAAGCTTTCAGTTTCCTCACTTGCCAAGAGAGAATCGAAAAATAAATGCCACTCTGGAGCGTGAAAAAAAGTAACAAGTAACGAGTAATTTTTGGCTTTTTAGGATCGTTACAACTATAGTTTTTTTAAATGTAACGGGATTGCCGTTCCTTTTTCGAAAAAAGGAACGAATTACTGTAATTTCGTTATCTTTAATTTCGTCACTATTGCCCTGGAAAAGTCTTGGGCTAAAATGCAAATATCTTCATATTTGCTCTTGTGTGTAAAGTACTGGGATTCTAGTTGCATTTTCATTTTTTTCCCAAAAAGGCAAACAAAAATAATGTGAGAATTAGAGAACTACTACCTTATTACATCAAACCAAAAAGATTGGGACAGTACAGTATTTATAGGAGATGCAAAAGGCATCTTTTACAATACATTTCTAAAAGTATATATGAGCTTTTTTCCTCAACCAGGGCTTAAAGTAGTGTAATTGTAGTGAATGTGAAGGTTTACACTTTTGAGCCCTCCAAAAAGCCCAGGCTAGTCACAACAATAAAGTATTACTTATCTCACGGATTCCTTCAATGTTTCATCCCCCCCCTCCCCACACGAAAAGTAATTTGGCAGATAGAAACCTCCAAAAAAATTAAAATGAAGTTAAAATGAATTTCTCCGAGCCCTGCCTATTACCTTCATTTTATTGAAAAGTAGCCCAACGAACAATTACGAACATCAAAGGAAACTCAACACGATATTTTATCGGTCATAACAAGTATAAGGTGTTTGATACGTGCTTCAATGGCCATTTATAACTGACAGGGTCCATAGATTTCCCATTCTTACAAACTTCATAACCCTTGATAAACAAATGGAAAATATGTGGACTGAAAGTCATCAGTAAATTTTTCAAATCAAAAAAACACATTTAAGTTCATCATAAAAAGTAAAGGGATTAAATTAGACAACTATGAACATCAAACTAATCAAGAAAATAGTAAGTCTTTCTAGACATCAATACATATCAGACCATATATTTTCCATTTGTTGAAGTATGCAAAAAATGGGAAACTTACGGATCTCGTCATTCATAAATGCCAATTGAATTTCAATTGGTAGAAAAGTGTGGAGCATGTGCAGACAAAACACCACAGTCTCAGTCGCTTGGACGGCTTTATTCATAATATATTTTTTTCTATAGACCGTTGAAAATCAACGGGACCTACAATAGGGACAACATCTAGTAAGGTAAGCCAGATTCGACCTTGGTCAGGATGCACATTTAACCTTAATATGACTTTCATCTCTTTTGACTTTCTGTACACTACTCAATCTGTCATCGGGTGCTACAGCTGACCCAATGAAAGTATCCGATGAGAATGCATCATTGGTGTCAGTTTTCTACTCTTGAGCTCAGCCAGTCTTGCTTGACGATGTATGGTCGGTTTGCAGACGAAAAAGAAATGCACGATCGTTGGATGGAGCGATCATATTAGTACAACTGATTATCTTCTATTCTCCCTCGTTGTGCTTACATTGCGGTTTAAATTTGAAGCGAAAGAATGCGCACCACCAACCTCAAGGGTGGAATATCTTGAATTTCATCTTATTTCGAAACAAATTATCCCATATCGCGTACTTTCTGCGTACCTCGATGCATTCTGATTAGTTTCGTGGGTATCTTTCTGTCCGCTGGCTCGGATTGCAAGCTTTCGCATGCACCTCGAGTGTCAGACAGAAGCTCGGATATTTGGACATTTGGCGTTTAATATTCGGCTGGGAATTGTCCTCCCGGTCGAACCTCGAAGAGAGTAAAAGAAAGGCAAGAGCCTCTTATCCCATCGTCTTATGGTACATACCAAACGACACCTCGACACCTGGGAGCACCGACTAGCACCTGTTGCGGACTTATTCAAATAACTCGTACCTATAGGTATGGACTGTATGTATATCCCGCACTCTTTCCAAAGTCTCGGTATTCATGATGTTCGGGTTGAATTGATGAAGCAGGAGGAGGGGAAAGGGGCGGGGAAGGAAGGGACTGCGTATTCTCCCTTCTCCGTGTTCTGTGGAGGTAACGAGTCGGGCCTAGGGGAGGAGACATTTGGGAAATGATTGAGCGGGCGATGAATGAAGCCAGAGAAAATGCAGTGTACTGCTAACTAACGTACCAGAGATCCCTTTCGGTTCTTTCGTAAATGTCATCAATCGAGGTCCGTACGCACCGCCGATTTTTTCTTGCGTCGTTTTGCCCGGCTTACGAGAAGGATTTACATCTCCGTGTGATCTTGAAGTGGTGGAAACGTCAGAAATGGTCTGAAGGAGTGCGACGAGCGAAGAGTTAGTTTCGAGCTGCGATATCCAAATTGGGGATCAGTACAAGATTCAATCGTGAAGCGTTCATTATAAGTTGCAAGCACTGGTGTCGCACTTTTTCAGGAGTTGTCAATATCTTTTCCGCCACAGTGATCATTGGCTCAATATGTGGAAACTACCTTTGTTATGTGTAAGTCGAAAGTTGGTGCTCTTTCAAATATTTTAATGCGTGGAAAGCTTTATGTGAGATGATTAACCGATTAACATTTTTTCGAAAACTTCATGTTAGCTTTCACCGGATGAGCAAAAAACTTGACCAGTTTCATGAAACCATGCACCGGCTTATCTACATATTCCAATTTACCGACATTCAAAACAGACGCAGACGGTAGTGTCAAAATTCCATTGCAACAGAAGTTTTAGTAACAGTATGAGTACAACGTACACAAAATGACCAATATCTTTTATAGCTTACCAATGACAAAACACCGTTGCTAATTGATTGAACTGAAGATGCATCTGTCAATTAAGAATGAAACTCATTCTACCTAGCTAAGGGCTTAAGAAAGTGACCTGTGAAAATTAATAATGACTGACATGCAATGCTTTTTTCGCACCACAGTCGTTTGCCAAAGGTGGGCTAGAAATCAGCTTGTCCAACCGATCTGCACATGGTGTACATAATTTACGGATAGTTTGAATTCGTCGTTGCGTCATTGCTTCTCTGCCTCGCCTCGATTAAAAGCGATCAGTTAGAGTACACAAAGAGTTGGTCATTCACTCGTCTAGCGTTTTTCTGGAACGAATCTAATTTCCCAGGAAGGCCCTGCGCAATGTCATGCATTGCTCAAGCTCGGGAGCTAATCACCTTAATGGATATCTATTCAAAGAGTAATGAATTAGAAAAAGACAAAAACAAAACCAGGTGAAACTCCTGAGTGAGTCTACCTCGTTCTCTGCCGTTCAATGGCATTGACACTACGTACTGTGAACATTTCTATCCTTTTCGTTTTGGCAAAGAACACCACATCCATCGTCGAGCTCGAAGGTAGCGATTTGTTTGCATTGCATTATTGAATTCAATCCAATCTGATTTCCTCTTGTTTTTCGATCATAGAGCATCGATCTGAAATCGTCGTCGTTTACGTACTTGCCTATGCATGCTTCCTTACATCATGATGGTACCATGTGCGTCGTTTCTTCTTCTCCTAGCGGACAATGCAACCGTAAAAGTAGCCTAGCCGAAGTCGTTGGAATCGAACGTCAGGCTGAGACTCGAACCAGATTGTGAAAATGATGAGGCCTGGAGCAGAACGGAGATTCTCATTTACTTAATGACGAATATATTCGCCCGGCACCAGGTTGTCGTGGTGGGATGATCAAGACGAGTCACAAATCGAGCCAGCCAGGCATACATTCAATAAATACCGCCATTATTGAACACCGAGAACAGACATGACGTGACAATGATCTTCAATGCTCGTTTTCTCTCATTAGGTGGTTGTCGCAGGCATTTCCTTGGTCTCAGAATGCTCCTCTGAAGCTCAAATTCGTCCTGGACCTCATCCAGCTGTCAGAGGTCCCCCGCGGGGACCGCCTCTTCTGGGTCCAGGGGGGCGTGGGGGAGCGAAGAAATTCCGGGGCATCCAGTTCCGTCACAACAATGCCGCCGCTCTATTTAAGTCCATGTTTTCACATCAACAACGGCGGAAAGGGTCAATGCAAAAGCGACCCCCTCCCCCTCCCCCACCTCACCGATCGTTGACCGTGGTGCCTGACAAAGGTCAGCTACCTCAGAGGCGAGGGCCTCCCAGGTTTGCGCCGCCAAGGCGGATCCCATCAAATGGTCGACCTGGTCGTCAGACCCCACCCCATGGGGGTAACCGACCTCCACCCCCTCCCCCTCCCGGTACACCTGTCAGGCTAGGCCCTCCTCGCAATCAAGGACCTCCACATAAACAAGGGCCTCCTCAAGGCCAAGGTCGACCTCCTCTACCCTTGGCCCCCAATCCATACTTGAAATCTACCCGAATTTCCAAGCCCGGACCCCCGATTGTACGAGGTCCTGAAATTTCTACGCCTACCACTACAACTAGCACTACCACCACCACTACCACCACCACCACCACTACAACCACTGGTAGAGCCGTGTATGCTCCATCTGGTCCTATCAACTCGGTATGGAACCCCTCACCAGCCTCGTACGATGGATCGGTGCAACCTCCAGCCCCTCCTGTAGATCCGAAGGATACGTTGTATCGAGAACAAAGTATCTATAAGAGCTCGCCGAGCTCGTCATTGCCACCAAAATCGGATAAAGGTAAGCTCTTTTTTTTCTTCTTTTTCTTTCAAGTTCATCTTGATCGTTATTGCGATATTTGCCAGGGAGTTCACACCATGATATGATGTAATGACGTTTCCAAGTAATAGCCACGTACTTTTGTGTTTGTATTTGGTGCCAATTTGCTCCTCTCAGGGTTGACTTGGCCCTTGGATGAGCAAAAAGAGCGGACTCACAGAGGCGTCTTTCTTTTCATGGACGACAATGAGGCCTAAAATGGCACCATATTGTTCAATTTGAAAAGAAATTTCCGCCATTACGACATGTACACTCGGTTTTTGAGGTGGCTAAGAGCTTAAACTTTGGGATCAATTCAATTCAAACGGAAAGGCGTCTCTACCCTTCAGTCCTAAATTGGAATGAGCTAAGCACAATTCTTTTTGTGTGAACGGTTAGCGCGGAACCTCAACTGTTTGGAAAAAATCTTGATCAAGGTTTTTTTTTTGAGGAATCTACACACTCTTGTTAGCGGTAATACTAATGGGTAACGCTAACTCCAGGGTTGTTTTTTTGTTATTTCTCAAAAGCTTTTCCACCTTTTGCTGTCCGATGATTGAAAGACATATCATGCAATGAGAAAACGATGAGAAAAAAAAATAATACGTAAAACATGAGAAACTAAAATAAAGCCATTCATTTTTTTGCGATAATGATGGTGTGGGAATTATGTCTGAAGACCGTGGTTAATATAAGAGAGCTAAACTCTTTATTTTATTGTTATAATACTCATGATCACTTTCAAGGTTTACCCCGATTGTTAACGATTGCACTTTATCTTGAGGTACTAGACTCAGGAGCTTCTTATTTCTTGTGTCCGATCAAAGAGTTCAAGGTTCCTTTGCCTATACGTTTATTGGTATTTTTTGTTATCATTTTAGCCATTACTTGATCAATGACTTTTTCGTTTGGCGGAAAACTTTTTATCATGAGACCATTAAGCCTTCAAGTAGGATTACTTTTGCCAGGAACTTTTAAGTCCTCGACATCCTTTTGTATGCATGGAAAAAACTTTCAACTGTATGCCCAGGTTTAGCGGTTTTGAATGTAATGGACTTCAAAACAAGACGAGAGGGATTTCAGTCAAATACAACAACTTTCCCATTCGTTTGGTGCGAAAGAGATCTGATCAATGTGACGCTTGGTCATCTGTCTGTGGCATAATAAACTGACTGTTTGAAACTGGAACACCTGATTCAAAGCGCTTGGGGATTCATCAAGATGATTAGCGTATGGCAGGAGATTCTCGCCTGAGCTAAAATGGAAAAAAATAGTGTGAGAAACAGCTTAAAATGAGCAGCCTCTTGCCCTGAAGCAACGTGATCCTTATTTGTATGCTTGCTTATCATCAGCACTAAAGATTAATAAGTGACTGCTGGAGCTGCAGAGTCCGACACTCACATGATTCAAAACCATTGCTAAAAGTTTGGCCCAAGTATGTCGGGAAAGACGTTTTGAAATACTAACAATTGAAAGAGCATACACCAGCGGAATGTTGAATATTGAAATGATTCGACACATAATGTATGAGCTGGCCTCTTCTGGCAAAGCATGATCAGAAGAGCGCTAAGCCTTTAATTCAGCGAACTGTTGTGTGGTGAGCTTCCAGAGGATGTCACTTTTGACCCGAGTTTTAGCCGTTCCCTAATAAAAGGAACGGATAGCAGTTCTTATTACTTTGGTCAAAGTGAGTATTCCATTATTCAACCGTTCCTCGTAAAATATGTAATAAAGCTAATTTGTTACTCTCATTTTTCCAAAACTCTAAATGGGCAATACTTGAGAACCATTATCTCATCATGGCTATACTTCAACGTACCAAAAATTGTTTTACAATAAAAGGGCATGCAGAGCACACAGGCAGGCTATGAAGCATTGGAAATGCAGATTTCAAAGCCTTAAAAACTGCTTCAATGTCGCTAATAGAAAAGCTCACATTTTTGCGGCAGCTTTCACCATTCAAAATAGATTTTGACAAAATATTCATTCATCTTTAATGCGTTTTGGCGGTCCGGAATTTTTTTGGACGATTGACGATAAAAGCTTTAAGTTTTCCTTCAGTTGCCTAGAGATAAAAAACGAAAAACTAGAGGCTGGTTAGGAGGTCAAAAAAGGGAAGGAGTATTAATTCATTTTTCTGCAGCGTTACAATCATATTATCTAGAAATGCAATGAGATTACTGTTTCTTTTTCGACAAACAGAAACGAATTATCGAAATTCCGTTGCTTGTGATTTCGTTACTACCACTATCCTGCTTTTGACTCAAGGTGTCATGGAGGCGAAATCTGACACACATTTTTGTTCTTTGAAACGAATGAGCTCGCTCAAGGGGATGAAAATTACGTGATTGAATTCAGACGGAGAAAAACTACTCATGTCGTTTGCTTTATTGCCTCATATTCCATGGATTCTTATTAAGAGTTGGCCATTTTGGCAATTAGTCAATTTGTTGATACTTTTGCAATAAAATTCGCCAAGTATTTTTTGGCATGAAAAGTTAAGAACTTAGATCACTTTGCCCGCAAAAAGTATGCTTAATCTATTTCAAAGTACTCGAAATCATTATCTCATTCTCATTTTTAGGAGGGTGTGTCAAATCAAGCTCTTTTGATCCATTGCTCTTCAATATAGGATGTCAGAATAGAATCTTTCCCGCTTTCTACATGTCCGCTTCAAGGTTTTTTCATTCAAGGAACTCTTTTTATTTTTTAGGCGGCGAAAACCAAGATTCCAGTTATCCATTTGGACGATTCGATTATTTTGGCAACCGTGGATCCGCGAATTCAGATTTTGACCAAGAGGCGTCTGCCGACGAGGGATCTAAACAGGTGTCAAATAATGATAACATTAAAAGCAACATAAAATTGCCATCGCCTCAATCAGCACCCAGCTTCCAATACACCATTAGCACAACCAGTACAATCAAACCTGCACCTATCAGGTCCAAACCAACATCCACATACACTTCTTTTAACAATGTGCCTGAATCTTCCACCTACAAACAATATGAATCGAGCTCTTCTTCTTCACCCTCACCACCAATTTACTATATCAGCAACTCAAACGAACCTGCACCTTTTAAACCCTCGTCCCAATCAGTTCCATCACAGACCTCAATCTCAACCACCTCTCGTTCCCAATCAGTGAACTCTTACAAAGTCATTTCATCTGCACCTGCTGCAGATGAAACCGACCTTTCAAACCCGGATGCTGAATCCACTTACCCTCAACCATCCCCATCCCCCCTTCAATCCAATCCAATCTCTTCCTACATTGGCACCCCATCTTCTTCCGCCTCTCCTCAGGGAAAAGCGGCCTCAAAGAATAACGATCCTTACCATTGGAAACAGGTGGACAGCCCGAGCGTCGACAAATCTCCAGCACAGTCCCAATACCTGCCCCAAGAGCCTCGTGATAATGGGAACAAGGATGAAAGTAATCAATATGGGGCTCCTCAAGCTCCCACATTCTCCTATTCTGGTAGCACGGTGGGTCAAGATGAGAAAACATTTACTAAACAAGAATACACCCCACCCACTTATACCTCCAATGGTGACAGTCAATCTTTTAATATGCCCTCATCTCAGGGATCTTCGGTATACTTTAAGCCTTCCAGCGAGGAAGGGAGCGGCGATGGAAAACAGGGTGGTGGAGGTTCCGCTTCGCAAGCTAATATCCCGTCCTCTACTTACTCGCAGACCTTTTCCGTGAGCGAGCCCGTCGAAAACGTCTTCACTCCTGGTCCAGTTTACTATAAGAGTGATGGCAAGACGGTCTCATCGAAACCCGTCACAACCACCACGACCAAGGCGCCAATTATCTACTATCAGCCAATTTCGAACTCCAAGGACGATAAACCCATCCCGAGTTACAATTCGGGGTCAAAAGCTCAACCATCTATCACCTATAAACCAAGCTCCTCTTCTTCTTCTTCATCCTCCTCCTCTTCATCTGCTTCCTCCTCTTCCTTGGAATCAGTGTACAATCCACAACCTTCTAAGGAGACCAACAACATTTACGGTTCTGGGACACAATCCGAGACGGCAGCACCAGCACCTAGCAATTCCTATCAGCCCTCACCTCCCAAAGTCCAGACCGAAACAAAATATGAAGCTCAAGAGAACGAGGAACTGGCCTCCGGATTTGGATTTCAGAGCGGAGAGTTCAAGATTCCAGATTTTTTCCGGAATTTCTTGAGCGCGCCACCAGCATGGATCAACGTTAAGGATTGGTAATAGCTGGAAAGTGCCCAAGTATATGGCTTTGTACAAAGAGGCTAAAATAAGTTCATTCACCCTCCAAGTCAGACAGCCAAGAAGACGTGCTAATGCGTGAATGTGTAACTAAACGACATCCAGAAGTGTTTTAAATGAATAAATGGAATGATAAAATGAATATATTGTTGTACTATCCTTGTAAGGACATGTTTCAGATAGACGGTTGAAATACGTGTAAAGGGCATTATTATTCTCTCTTGATATCGGTCGATCGGTCGAGTCTAAGGCTCTTGAGTCTATGAAGACTGAACTCAAGGCTTGAACTTCACCAAGGGTACGTCTTTATGAGCAAAACACTTATCACACACCCACTCGGCATAAATCTCTTGCGTTAGGAAGTGAAACGCAGCCTCAGCCAGTCCCGTGCACACGCGATGAAACCAAAAGTTGCAACCAGATTCACATAACACGCCTTGGTCATTGTCGTGAACTTCCTTATGGCAAATTCCACAAGGGTAAATGGGGGGTGCGTTAGGATTTTGAGGGTTGAAGACCATTGGTTGGCCAGGTGGATACATCTTTTCATTCGACATGGAGAGTGGACTGGGCATAGGGGGTCCTATCATTCCTGGATGAGATCCTGGGCCCATTGGCACATGACCTGGATGAGAGGATGGGCCCATGGGTATGCTAGTTGGCACGTTAGAGTTCATACTGTTGGTACTGGTGTTAGGATGGATGGTATTGCCGCATGAAGATATGGGCATTCCGACGCTACCCGGCCCATTTCCGCCACTGTGTGGACCCACTGGGGTACCCGGGCCACTTCCGTGCGCCGACCCATGGGGACTGCCCGAACCTGGGCCGGTACTGATTGTGTTCATGGTGCCTGGGGTGCTGCAGGGGGGTAGGGGGCTATTCATAGACATACCACTATGGCTCATGCTACTCGGTGGGTGCATTGGTCCGTTGGGCCCCATGTGTCCCATAGGTCCGTTAGGCCCCATAGGCCCCATTGGACCATTAGGGCCCATTGGGCCGTTGTGTCCCATTGGCCCCATTGGTCCATTCATACCCATAGGGCCATTGGGACCCATAGGTCCGTTAGGTCCCATCGGTCCATTAGGTCCCATGGGTCCATTAGGTCCCATGGGTCCATTAGGTCCCATAGGTCCATTAGGTCCCATAGGTCCATTGGGTCCCATAGGTCCCCCCATCATGCCTCCACCACCCATTGGCCCGGATGGACCACTCATGGATACATTAGGTCCACACATTGGCCCATTAGGACCCATGGGTCCTGACATGTTCGGGCCATAAGGGCCCATATGCCCACTGTGCATGCTCATGGGTCCATGCTGACTGGTCATAGGCATCGGTCCATTTGGCCCCATTGGCCCCATGCCATCAGGTCCCATCATGCCACCGGGTCCCATCATTGGACCCCCCATCATTCCGGGGCCACCCATCATTCCAGGGCCACCTGGACCCTAAAACATCAAAATGGGAGCATTTAGAGAAGTCGCTTCTTTGACAATTCCCACTACACCGAACACTTACCATCATCGGGCCGCGCGGTCCCATCATTGGGCCACCCATCATACCCCCAGGTCCCATGCCAGGTCCATTGGGTCCATTGGGGCCCATACCATGCCCCATATTGGGTCCACCTGGTCCCATGGGGCCACCCATGTTCATTCCTGTAAATGAAAACAACTCGGATGAGACAAGCATTCGCAATATCCCATGTTACGTGCATTCATTCATTCCGACAACTACAGCAGCATCGGTTCGAGCTCCGTTATGAACTTTGCTCTCAAGATGTTGTTGGGTACTGACCCATGCCCATCCCGCCATTGCCGTTGCCGCCGCCGCTGCCGCCTCCTCCACCGCCTCCTCCTCCTCCTCCTCCGCCCCCACCATTCCCGCCGCCTCCGCCTTGGTAGTCGTCAAAAGGATTACTCGCAAATATGGTATCGTTACCCATGCCCGGTCCACCCCCCGGTCCACCTCCACCCATGCCCATGGGTGGCCCCATATCCTGCGGAGGCATCTGTGAGGTGGATGTCGTGGATTGGGATGTGCGACGTTTCTTCTTGGGGTTCCCCCCCGATTGGGAACCACTGGGCACGCGGAAATTGCCCATCCTCAATCTATGGATTCGCCCACGGCACGGATAGACCAGCCCAAACTACCCACAACCGAGGATCGATTACCGAGGATCGATTACCGAGGATCGATTACCGAGGATCGATTACCGATGGATGATAGATTAAGAATTCCCAACACCTGACTCCTGATGGTTGTTGGCACGGTCTGGATGGGAGCCACACGCACACTCAAACTGCAAAGGAGACAAGAACACACCCGTCAAGACCCGTCAAAAACGCTTTAGATTCATGCTTGCCCGGCCTCCGGGAATTCATACTTACAATCATACAATCACGAGATAGGTGTGAAAAGTGTAAATGGGTCGATCGATGGGTTGGTGTCTGGGTCCTCTCAGGCCATGGCTAGGTGGTTAAAAACATCAACACTTTGGGGCGGGGCGTTCCCTGAAGACGATGGGAACCAAGACACTGGGGGAACGAGGTTTGGCACCGATGGGTCCAGGTCTAATTTAGGCGAGATGGTTCGATCCTGGTTACTCGATTGGGAGTTTCGGGCTCATGTTATGTTGTTTCATGTTTATGGTGTGCGGCTCAGCCTGCCAGCCGTGTCAGCCTGGCAGGCCCAACCAGCGGCCATTCACTGCTCCGCTTGGCTCTACGCTTGCCCATCTCCGACCTGCTGGCGGTGGTGCTTCTAACAACAGTCTCTTTGGTGTCTGGCTCTGCTGAGGGTGGGCGGCCATGCCGGGATTTACTGACGAAGGACTGCTCGTCGTTCTATGATCTGTGGACTACTGCTCTCGCAACTGTTTTCCGACAGTGTCGAAAAATGAGAAAAATGGGAAATCACATTTATCTGATGCATCAAAATCAAAGCACCATATTTCTCCTTTACAGTGTATCCAGATATATTGAGTTCCTTCTTGAATTTACACACCTCTAACCTCAGCTCATTGGCAAAGGATTCTATCTAGCAGCCTTGAACAAAATGATGAAAAGTAGCAACCTTACATATCAACCGAGATCAGTCACCAGTTTTAAGATCAGGATTCTATTTACACCAGAACATTTAGTTACTTTGGGCCTTCGGTTTCAGACCTTACTTGATGTCTAGGCTTGGTGTGCAAAATGGCTATCCTTGACAAAACCATATCTTTTGGCCTTTGGGAGGACAGACTGGCACTTGTCTTTGCTTTAAAGGATAATCATATGGTCAAGCAACTCTCCTGAAATGACACTCTCCATCCGAAAACCCAAAAGCATACCACTACAAGGAGTTGGTTGCTTTGAAGCTCAAGATCAATCTCGATGCCTGGAACAAAAACGTTAAAAAGGGTGGAGACAGATTTCGGCTGAAACTCAAGAAAAGTCATATCAAAGTGCGATCAATCGCAACAGAAAATGTGGCTACCTAAATAAGCATTAGCCTTACTAATGGGTAGCCTTACTAATGGGACCTATCCTGGTAGTTTTAGAGGAGATAAAAGAGGAGGAACTCAATTTTGGGACACACTGTATTCATGAAAGCTATGAGAAATGAAATGGAATTCTCATTGCCTTTGGAAAACATCTTATGTTTTATCAACATTTTCTTTTTTTGGGGGGGGTGGATTCAACATCCGTACCGTATGCAGACCAACCTAATTGAGGACGGAGACACTAAATGACGCCGCTGTTATGCCACCTGGCCCGTTCTGTTTTTTTTTATTACTAGAGGGCTGTCAATCGCTGGCAGCACAACTGAGGGCGGCCTAATGGATAGTAGGGAATTCTAAAGATGCTCAGTGCTGCCAAAGGGCAAAAAAAGTTTGCATCTGGCATATTTAGAACCCCTCTGGCATGGAGAAATTGAAAATGGCATATTTTTCGGATCTAGCATGTTCTCGGGCACATTCCAAGAGCTTATTGGCAAGATTTTCAAACTTAACAAATTTGTTGCAAAATGGACAATAAAACATTCCTATCTTGCTGCCTTGCCTTGATTAATAAAAGTGCAATACTTTCTCCCTTTGATGCCCATCATTGCCAATTACCTCTTTATCATAATTCTAACTGTCATTCTCTAATCTCAACTAAATCATCAGACTAAGTTGTTCTCCAACTATACCAAGGATATCGTAACTGCCCTTGTTTAGCAACGCTTCTGGCAAGTGCAACAAAATGTATCCGATTTTTTGTTTATTTGCGACTCTTGGTCATGTCGGATTGTAAAATGTATAAAACTGTATGTATTAATATCATATACAAAAAATGATTCAAAGATAAAAGAATGAAGTGGTCAAGAATGATAAAATAGTTGACTGGAAATTAAAAAGAATATGACTGGAATTGGTTCACTGCACATGAAAAATGTGAAGAGGGGCATTGCAGACAGTACATAAACAGGTGGTTAGGGGTAATTGATGAAAATATTTGTTATTGCAGTAGAGTGGGTGGGTCAGATTGAACAGATCTTTTGTCAGCTCCCGTCGTATATGCCATTGGGCCGCAAGCCGAATAAAGCTGACCGACTATATTGATTCGGCTCCAAAGGGATGTTGGGCCAAGAACAATAAGGTGTAAGCAAGTCCTTGACTGGGAAGACAATTTGTGCCCAGACATCACCTCCGGAAAGGTCAGGTTCCCAACACTGTTGGACACTAACCTTTCCAGCTCGATGGTGAGGGGCTCAGTTTCGCATAGAAAATGCGTCCATGCATTGTTGGTCTATTGCGACGCACAGGTATCGTTTGAGGAACTTGGTGAAAGTGGCTTTGACGGATTTGAGGGCGGAGTCGGGAAGCGAAAGGTGAAGGCCGTAGAGGAAAGTGGGTACATATTGCATCTCAAAATATGCGCTCACAAAACCACGTGGGGGTACCCCATTCAAATTAGCATTTCTATCCAAGATATTATGATGATGATTAGAGTCAGAACAATATGTTTTAACATAAAACATATTTTTCACAAATTTTGGGGCCCAAAAATGTTCATTGTCAATTTGCATTTTTTTATCTTTTTGCTTTTCTTCTTGTGATGATACAAAACAAAGAAAAAGATGACTTCTGAGAACAAGGACTATATTCAGTTGCGGATCAAGTAGGACACATACCTAATCTTTAAGTGAGCAAAAGTGCTCTAAGCAATAGCACAAGACTCTCAAAAAGAATCAATTGTACACTTTACCATAACAGTGGAATCACTTAAAAAGTGTCCAAATGTCAAGCATTGTAATAAAGAAGACTTAATGTCTTGTCAATAAAATAAAGAAGCTCAATAGATCACCCAGTATGTGCAATTGTTTTCCTGGAATTTGGCAACAAAAAAGGCAATAAAAAGGGCTAACAATGACCCTTTGGCCATAGCAGCAACCTTTTTGTAATTCATCAACTTTTTTTTTTTCATTCACAGCATGCTTCTTCTCCTTTATTCTCGACTTTTTTGCACCTACTATTATTTTGTATTCTTTCACTTTCTTCTCATATTTTCCAACTTTTTCTCTTTTCTTCCCAACAAACAAAAAAGTTCGGCCAAAATGGCAACTAGTTTTTTTCAAGGTCTACTAATCAGCAGCATGCATGGATATGGCATAATCTGCTTGTTAGGGATAACAGGTTCAATTACCGGTGCTTGAAGATATTATAATCCAACTTTCCTTTTCATCTATGTGTTGCTTGATATGGCAGGCAATAATACCCCCGTCCCTCAAACATGTTGTTGCCTATGTTTTGGAAAGTTTATACGTAAATTGTAGTGTGAATTTGTTCGATTTTTTAATGCAAATTTGATGTCTAAAAGACCATATTTATCTGCAAGCTTGGACCGGCTCTAGTTTTTATGTTAGGAAATTTAAAAAAATCCAACATATTTTGTCAAAGACTACTCCAGGGATTCTTCCAATGTAGCTTGGTATGCTTTTTGCTTTTTTTATGAGTGCCTTGTTGGCCTTGTGAACCTCAGGACTAAGGTGGTGGGTAAGCTATGATTTCTGGCCCCCTAAGAAGCTCTTTTTGCGATAAATGCATTAAAAAAAACGGTCTTGTCTTACACATACTTAAGGGGTACGTCAGGCTCCTCATTCAGCTGGTCCATGCATCTGTCACTTTTCGCACAAGACATGGCACAGTTGTCATACTTGTGCTATTATTCTACTCTTTCAAAATATTTTGATTTAGTTTGATGATGAAATTATAGATGCTCTAGGGTTACTCTAGGGTCCCTAGATGAAATCAAATTTTCATCTTTAATGGTGCCTCTACACGAGAAACATTCTGTCACAAAGTTTGCCCACCAATTTCGGAAATGTTTGGTATTTGACAAGCAGTTCATCTCTGAGCCGTCTAAACGTGAAACTACCGGATCAAAACGGTTTGACAAATATATTGATTTAGATTTCTAATCAGATTAACTTGCAAGTGATTGTATCACTTCCCAATGAGTCTTTCATTCAATATTTATGTAATGCACGGTAAACAAGATGATTCGTTTAATGAATATAGGGAAAACTGGTAAATGAAATTTGAAAAAAACCACCAATGGGCACTATCATGATGAGAATGTTTTGCGTTCCAAAAAGGTCCTTTATTTTGCCAATTTCAATCTGTGCGGTCATATGTTGGCTGAAACCGATTACTACTTGAAGGCATGTTTTGCCCCGTTCTATGAACTATACCATAAGCCACCTGATGATTCACTGTTAATAAAAATTTTGCTTTTCAAAAGGTTATCGAAATTCATTTTGACTATAACTCATAAACCAATTGTTCGGAAACGAACACCCGACCTATTTTCCAACTCATCATAATTGTGAATAAATGGACAACAGTTCTCCAATAGTATCATAAACTATTTAATAGCCGAGTACGGGTCGAAATATGACAACAACATATAGTCCAAAGGTCATGTCAGAAACGTACACACAAATATAGTAAGAGCATTAAACATGATAAAGACAATTTGGATATTTATGTTCAGTTGTGGATTTCACAGGGAAGATGATGGTCATGGACAACTTTAAGGTAATGAGTCAGTGGGTAGGACTCTGTCCGTTGAGATCTGACTGATCTGGCTTTCATGGCTAAAATTGGCGGGCAGGGAAATGGACGAAAGAGCAGCCAAAAGTAGCGTGCTGGTCTGGATGCTGGGGTCTCAAGGGTGTATGTACGTAGAAGACCGATCATGGCCGTGTGTGTCGGCCGAGGGCTGACTAATAACCGGCCAAGAACCTCCAGATATGGGCCGATGATTCCGTTGTCTCTGATGATCTGTTCCAACTTGAATCGGATCAGTCTTCTTTGGACGAGGTCAAGGAATCCATCCATCCATTCCATTCATCCATCTAGCATGCCAACCCAATGCTAGCATTGGGTTGGCTCGCTCAAGTCTTGCTCACAGACGGATGTAAAAGAGGGGGCCAGGACCATGGCCGGGCCCGGGTCCACGACCGAGCCCGGGTCCACGACCGGGCTGAGCTCGAGGACAGGCCCAGGGTGGGTGGGTTTACTGGGGTCGACACTTCCATTGTCTGGATGGGAGGAGATCAATCCGGATTGCGGAGAAAGGTGATATGTTGGTTGGTTGATCGATCGATCATCATTCAATCCTCGATAGGAGATGGAAGTGTGACTACTGCATTAAGAGGGGACGGGATGACATCTGATGACTTTGAACATTGATTGACAATTCCAGGCCCCTTCCTACTCTAAGTTGGGGTTATCCTGCGTCAAAATGAACCACAATCAATGCATATTCAAGATGTGGCTGAACAATCGACTTGTACAAAGTTAGCATCGTGATACTATCTCTGGACTTAAACGTGCGATATATCCAACCATATGTTTGAAAAGCTTTAACATCCATTCTCAACAAAGACTTGGCAACCCCTGGCTCTTGATTGGAAGACACTCATTTAAAACCAGCTCAAGTGGATGGCGTGGAATATGAAAAGCGTCTCGTACGCAAAATGAAATGATCCGTGAGTTCCCAACAAGACAGGATACGGGACCCTTGCAAAGTCAGGCACCAATTTAGTCATTATACCCTGTCTCTCCAATGAACAAGAAAGAGCTCCTCTTTCCATAGGAGAGTTACTGCCTTAATCATAATCAAACCCAAGTTAAGGTCATATTTGATCGCAGTGGGCCAAATTGCCATGACCTCGGCTTAGGTTCCTTGACCATAGAACAGGTACGCAATCTATCCAACGAGCAAAGAATATCGCATGAAGCCAATGCGAATAAGATTGGGATCCAAGGCAAGGTTCTCAATTGGTTAAAAAGTTTCATTTCTGGTAGGAAGCAATTGCTTAAGGTTGAGGGATCCCTTAGTGACATACATGATGTCAAGTCAGGTGTTCCCCAGGGTTCGATCTTAGGGCCCCTCTTGTTTATAATATTCGTTGCCCCGCTTCAAAAGCTTAGTATCACTGCCAGTCTCTCTTCTTATGCTGACGATACAAAGTTAGTTTCTGGTAGGAATGGCCAAGATTCCAGTAGCCTTGCAAAGGACTTAAATCGAATCTACTCTTGGGTAACTGAGAGTAATATGGCCCTGAACGGAATGAAATTCCGCTCAATGACATTTGGGTCAACTCCTTTAAATACTCCACTCGTAGATAATGGAGGTAAAGATATTGAGCAGGTCTCATCTATGAAAGATCTAGGTGTAGTCCTCCAAAATAATGGAAAGTTCGATGAGCATATCCAGCTGAAGGTGGGTAAGGCTTTTCAAATGTGTGGTTGGATATATCGCACGTTTAAGTCCAGAGATAGCATCACGATGCTAACTCTGTACAAGTCGATTGTCCAGCCACATCTTGAATACGCCTCACCCATTTGGGCTCCAATGAGTTCAGCAGGTTTGCAAAAGGTCGAGCAAGTCCAAAGATGTTTCACTAGGAACATCACAGGAATGAGAGAGCTCTCGTATTGGGAAAGGTTAGAACGGTTGGGATTGTACAGTACTCAGAGAAGGTACGAAAGGTATCTGATATTGTACGTTTTCAAAAGTATCCATGAGCTTTGTCCCAACCCAGGGTTTAGGGTCAATTCTAGTGACCGTAGAGGCTTAATGTGCGTTTTGAGAGCACCTTCAAGTCTTCGAGAATCCAGGCTAGTTCGAACAATGAAGTCCACATCTCTTCTTTCTCGGGCTCCTTCATTGTTTAATTTGCTTCCCTCTGATATTCGTAGGGAATACGTAGGCCTTGTTGATCCGGTAGCATCTTTCAAGTCAGACTTGGACAAATTTTTAGATACCATACCAGATCAACCCTACATTTAAGGGCTAGCTCGGTCTGCCAACTCAAATTCGTTGGTAGACCAAATATCATATAAAAATTGAAAGGTAATAAATAGACGAATTATAACCTTTCATTTTAATAGTACTGGGGATTACATACATTCCCTGTAGCGGTTAGAAAAGCCCGTGAAAAAACAAACCAAAAAAAAAAAGAATGAATATCTACAGTACTGTACTGTAGTAGTGGTACGTACATACGTATAGGTGGGCAGATCCAACACAAGAGGTTGGGCCACTGTCAAAGATACACTATACAGTAGATATGATGATGGCCCATCTGCCTCCAACTTACGGTCAATAGGAGACAGATAGAGCTTGAAAGATGTTTCCGGAAGTACATCCTTCTTGGTCATTTTGGCACAACACCTGGAATGTTCTGAAGTCAATCCAGTCACTAACTACCAATATAAGATAATTGTTACGTAACCACGGTGATTGGAAAAAAAATCTGATTCGGCTTCTTGGCCGAAGATCAAATTAGGATTTCGTCTGGATGAGTCCATTCATTCTTAAACTCAAGCCAGTTCTGGAAGATTAATAATACCTGTCAAAGACTTTGATTGATAACTACGAGCGTTTCCGAGAAAATCGTGCCAGAAAACAGTGGAAGAAACTAAAAATGAAACCACCACAAAACGAGATTTGAAGTGGCATGGAACAGGTTTGTGTGGTAGCATGATCAATACGAAAACGATGTTGCACACCTTAAGCCTTGAATTATAGACCTGTTCAATGTCCTTACCTTCATCATCTACTGTAATAGTGGAGTGTCTAATGGCGTCGACCCAAAGGTCATTGAGCGGAATTTCATTCCATTCGGTGCCATGTTACTCGCAGCAACCCAGGAGTAGATTTGGTCTAGGACATAGAAAACCATAACTAGCATGTTTAAGTTCAACAGGAGCTGTACCGAATGAGCATGTTTTCAGGTCAGCTGACGCTGGTGGAAATGGGACAAAGATATTTCGTTAAATCTCGCTTCAGGCAAGTTGAATTATTATCATGAAACGTTTGTTATTCCTCTTTAATCTTAATTTCTTTTGAATCTTACAAATATACAGGTAGAAAGAGTGGTAGAATAATAAAAAAAACATGCTTTGAAGGGCATAATACACGTAACATGTCAAAAAAAGACATTAGTAGAGCAAATCATGTACTCTATTGATTGCCCTTGTTTAGCAACGCATCTCGAAAATCTCGAAAGTGTAACAAAATGTAACTAAAATTGCAAAGCAATGATGAGGTATTCGGAATTTCGCTTCAATCTCTCAACAATGTGCTTGAATGTGGATGACATGATTGCACCTATACGTAAACAAGGTAATTCCGACACCTCTGGAGGGCAGCCTGAACCCAGGCTTGTTCCTTGCCTTTCAGTTAAGTGTTTCCACCACATGGATGAAAACTTTAACTTGAGCCCCATTTTAACATCTTCAGAATTTCGTTCTTAAAAATGTGGTCGGACAACTTACTCAAACCCGTTTTATGAAGCGTGCTGGACGAGAGCAATTGCTTGACATGGAGTCTTATTAGGGGTTTCTACTCTGAATTTGGACGAGCCGTCAACGATTCAAATTTGCGCCATAGTTGTTCTAAGTAGCTTGACTACGAATGAAACATTTTTTCCACCAGCGACAGCTGAGACGAAAACATGCGATCGCAGCGCCCTTGATCGATCTATATATGAAGTTATCTATGGTCTAGGACCTCTAACAGACAACCAGAGTTCTGACCATTCCTACCAAATGCCAATTTTGTATCATCAGCATAAGATTACTGATATTACTACTACCAAGCTTCTGAAGCGGAGCAATGAAGATGATGAAAAGGATAGGACCCAAAACGGAGCCCTGAGGGACGCCCGACTCGACATCATGTATGTCACTAAGGGATCCCTCAACCTTAACTAATTGTTTCCTACCATAAATGAAACTTCTTAACCAATTGAGAACCTTGCCTTGGATCCCAATCTCATGGAGCCTGTTAACTAAAAGGCCATGATCTACCTTGTCAAAGGCCTTTGCAAAGTCGAGATAAACTACATCGACTGATTCATGGCTCTCCCGACCCTCAATAACCTGCTCTAGATGTTCAATTAGTTGGGTAACCGTGTTAAAATGTGCTTGGAACCCATGCTGGCTAGGAGGAAGGACTTCATGGATATCAAGATATTCAACAAGTTTGAACTTCATGATCTTCTCAAACACCTTCGCAATTTCCATCCGGTGGGCGATATTTCCATCCAGTGGGCGATATTTTCATCCGGTAGGCAATACTTCTATCTGGTGGGCGATATTTCCATCTGGTGGGCAATACTTCCATCCGGTGGGCGTCTCCCCGTTTTTGGCCACATAGTTCGGCTCAAATATGAATGGGCCTGGAGCAAGTACAAGTCAAGGAGGAGGACCAGGAGGACTTGACAGCAGATTATCCTTTTATCCACCCGTACATGTGCCCTCAGTCCATAAGACTTAAGAAGTGCTTGAACGTACGGTGTACCTCCGTCCACGTAAAGGTTGACCACGTAAAAATCCGGACATCGAAGAGTGGTCATAACGTTTGAAGTTGACAACAAAATACTCTGGATACACTTTTGAAATATCGTTTTGTTCATGGGTGACAAATGTCTTTAATTTAAGAAAAAGCTTTTTTCCAAAAATCGAGACACTGGAGGCTTCAGAAGAACATCGCCGAAATCTCATTCTGCACGGACTCCTTGAAAATAAGGATGCCAGTCTATCCTGCAACAAAAGTTGATTTGACAAAATCGATTGTATAAAACTGCTTCATGAACAACCGAACTATAGAGAATTGATAAAAATGATACTTTATTCGATCCCAAATGTGATACCAAAGTTATTTTATATTTATAAAACAAATCCATCAGTTTTCAAGCAGAGATGCTACCATGGGAATCAGAAATCTTAATCTTTTGTTCAAAAAGTCAAAGAAAGGTCAGAGTTAAGGTCCTAGAAAGCTCAAGTTGACCAGATCGCATCAATCAAGAAAAGTTAATGTTGAGGCATTGTTTTGGCCCAAGTGGCAAGTTGCCATTCCATTCCGCCTTGGCATAGTGACAAGAACAAAATGAAATCAATATTGCAGCCAAAGAATGGAACCCAGAAATACGACCAATCAAAGAAACTTGGTCATTTGTGAAAGGAGTTTTGAAGAAAACATACTTGACCCTAAAATCTAGACGAATGAAATATTTTTGGTTATGAGATATTTTGGGGAACCGGAAACTCCGATATCACTTGAATTTTTCTGGGATCAGGGGATACACCATTCGTCCAATTATAAATCCCACAAATTTCACTTCTTTTCCAATCACGAATTTGGCTTCGGAAAGCGTAATTTGCTTTTCACGGCATCCATCTAACACTTGTTCCATAATTTGTTTGAGCTCTGTGAAAGAATCTCCAAATATCAAAATATCGTCGATCACCTTGCGTAAATTCGAGATTCCTTCTAGGGCAAGATCCACTCTTCGGCAGTATTCATCATCTGAGCTACTGAGTCCCATGGGAGCTCGTGTAAAACACTTACGGCCCCATGGAGTTAAAAATGTAGTGAGTAATTGACTCTCATGATCCAGTGGGAGTTGCCAATACCCTTTTGTGGCGTCCATGGTAGCGAATCATTTTGCAGATGCGGGGATGGAAGATGTAATATCTTGGGGTGATGGAAACGGGTGAATGGGTCTTTTCACGAATTTGTTTAGTTTTGTATAATCCACCACCAACCGAACGCCCCCGTTCGGCTTACCCACTAAGTGTAATGGGGACGTCCATTCAATCGTTTCAACTACTGCTCTGATGATGCCTTTGTCTTCCATTTCCTTTACTTCGTTTTTGGTGGATTCCCTAAAAGCAAACGGAATAGGGCGTGCCACCAAACATTGTTTTGGCGTTGGTTTTCTGTTATTGTATGAAGGTAGATGTGCATTGGAGGCCCCGTCATGGCTTGAAAAGAGGTAGTGGAGTCGAATACGTCCTTAAAAGTAACGACCATATGATGTTTGAACGCTTCCACTTTTGACAGGGTCGGTTCCAAATCGCATTCGACCATTAGGATTTGCCCACTTTGGTTTTCATTTATACCGTAAGAAAGAGAATACGGAAAAGTTGTTGGGATAATATCCAAAGCCATTAAGGCATGCCATGATAGTAGAATATCAAGGATGTTTGGGGTTACGTACCCTCTCACCAATGCACTATGATGAAGCCAAGTAATCTCCACATCAATAGAACCCGAACAAATTAGCGATTCTCCACCAGCAGCCACAATATTCTTGCGGAGACCAATATCCTTGTTGAAGGATAATCCATAATCCTCCACAATACGTTGTGAAATAATGGTATCCGTGGAACCCGTGTCCGGCAAAACGTCAATATCGAACGATTTGTTTCCTTGACAAATGGACACTTTTTCCAAAGGAGTGGCCCGAACTTGATTTGCCATTGTGTGAAAAACGTTCACTGCTCGATTTGAAACGGAAGCTTCCCGATCACTTTGGCGACTATCCGCATAGTTCGAAGGACAGTATCGCGCAAAATGACCAAACCGATCGCAATTGAGGCATCTGATATTTTTTGTGGGACATTGCTCCTTGGGATGTCTACTATTTCCATATCTATAGCAAGATCGATTGGTTGAAAGATTTCCTCCCGTTGAACGAAGTCCAAACTTCAATGAGTTCATGTCTTGTTTCGATTTTCTGTATGAAGACGTTTGAAAAGCGGTCACAAACTCCGGTTCCAAGGCCTTCTGGTTGTCCGCTGCTGACTCCCATGCCAGAAATTTTGCTTTTACTGCCGATAACGAGTGATCGTCCATTTTCAACAGCTCGACCTGAAGGTCTTTGTTTGTGACAGTACACACTTTGTGCCCCGATAGGCGATCCTCGTATGGCAAATTATCCAGTTGGGTATTATCTCCAAAGAGTTTTAAACGGATGAAATAATCACTAAGTCTCTCGCCATCCCTTTGTGAACCCCGCTGGAAATGTACTCAACGGGTCATTAAATTTATAATGGAAGCAAGATACGTTTCCAGTTAATCCAAAACAATCCCGACAGGTTCATCATCCTGGACTTGTGCTCGACGGGTCCCGAATAGTTGTGCCCCGTCAAGCTCGTGGAGAAGTGTTACGTCGTCTTCATATCCCTCATCAAGGAACCACGAGGACGTACGCACGTGCAAAAGTAGTGTTTTACTGGCACGGAATGATCAATGACATCAACCAAGTCATCTCAGAATGTGATCTTTTTCAACGATTTAGTTCTGGACAATGCCGCGAACCTTATCAATCGGATACTCCTTCTACAAGACCATTCGAGTCTGTCTCGGCGGATATTTTCGAGTATTCTTCGAATTATTTCTTGGTATATGTGGACAGGTACAGCGGTTGGCCCTTGGTTCACTCTTTCAAAAGATACCCATCATCAAGTGACGTTATTGAAGCTCTTCAAAAGTTCATTCACGACTATGGCATTCCACTTATAATCAGAACCGATGGTGGAAAACAATTCGATTGTATTGAAATCAGAGAATTTTGCTCCTCCTTATTCATTTCATCAGTTCTATCGTCGGCTCACTATCCTCAATCTAATGGCCACTCTGAAGCTGCTGTAAAAGCTATGAAGGCTTTGGTCAAAAAACATTGGAAGAATGGAAGATTGGACACGTATGCTTTTGGTCGAGCCTTACTGGAATGGCGGAACGTCCCTCGTAATGACGGTTTGTCGCCCTCACAGTGGTTGTTTGGAAGATCTCAAAGAACCCTCCTTCCAGCGTCCAAGTTCTTGTATGATCGACTTTCAAATAAAACTATCAGTTCGGCGGAAATTACGAGACAAGAGATCCATGACAAGGTGACATCCAAGTACAATGAGGGATCAAAATCACTTTCTGTTCTACCTCTTGGTGCGAGGGTTCGAATTCTCCAGCATACGACTGGTGATTTCGATAGATTTGGAGCAATCAAGAGAATCAGAGAGAATTGTCTATCTTATCTGGTGGAAACAAATGGTAAATTATTGATTCGAAATCGTCACCGGTTAAAACCATGTGATCTAGACCTCGGACATTCAGACTTTTCTCCGCATCAAGGACAGGAATTGCCCAGAAGATCGAAGATCCTCGGGGGGGGGGATTGTGGTAGGATCTAGCGTCCATAGATATCAGCTGGGCTTTGCTCTCGAGGTGAACGATATGGGATATGTCTGCCTCTATCTTACAATAAAGACTCAAGACGAATATATCATCACAATCCCCATGTGAAGTGGTTTGAAGGCATACATTCTTATGAATTATTAGAGTAAATTCAAGCACCTACAATAGATAACAGTTTTGTGTTTTTTATAGCTTAAAAGAAGAAATATACATTTTTTCAATTTTGTTGCTAAATAGTCTTATTAGTATACTTCAAAAAAGAGTTGGCAAAAAAACTTTTTAATGGTAGACATGCGAAAAAAAGTTGAGAAAATGCGCAAAAAAAGGTTTAAATATGCAAAAATATGTTGTGGTAGTGCAAAAAGAATTGTGACAATGGGTCATTTTTAGCCCCTTTTAGCCTCTTTGCTACATTTTTAAATGCTAGATAGTTATATAATTTAGGTGACCATCTGCATTTACCGGGTTATCCATTGAGTTTAGAAGAATTATATATTTTTTCTTTTGTTTTTCCACGGGCTTTTCTAACCGCGACAGGGAATGTTATCCCCATTAGAATGAAAGATAATATTCGTCTATTTTGTAGCTTTTAGTCTTTAGCATATGCTAGAGTCTAGTATATGCTATTTGGACGAGTTTGAGTTGGCAGACCGAGCTAGTCCTTGAATGTAAGGTTGATCTAGAATGCTACTTAAAAAATGTCCAAGTCTGACTTGAAAGATGCTACCGGATGAACAACGCCTACGTATTCCCTACGAATATTAGAGGGAAGCAAATTAAACAATGAAGGAGCCCGAGAAAGAAGAGATGTGGACTTCATTGTTCGAACTAGCCTGGATTCTCGAGGACTCGAAGGTGCTCTCAAAACGCACATTAAGCCTCTACGGTCACCAGAATTGACCCTAAAACCTGGAGTGAGAGAAAGCTCATGGATGCTTCTGAAAATCCTTTTCAAGTGAATACCCATTCTAATTTAAAGCACTTCGATCCACTCTTATAATAAATGACTTTACGTTGGAGGTTGCACTTATTTTTCGTTTCGTTTTGTTGCGTTGAGTTTCCAATAGATCAGAGGGAAAACGAAATCTAACTTTCATGAGAAACGTCAAGGACACTAAAGCAAGGAAACGCCACCTTTTTGTGATCACCAAACCTTTCCCGCCAAGTAAGGCCTAAACTTTTGCCGCTGAAATTTTTGAATGTCAGTTATTGGCGTAATTATTGAACAAAACATGTGACTAATATCATTTTCGTAAGCATTGATGGTATGTGCCTAAAACCAGGCATTCAGATAAACTTAAAATGACTTTAAACATGCCTTAAAGTACAACAACTGAAAATTGCTAATTAGGTTTTCTTGATAAAACAAGAATTTGCTCAAAACACAATCATTAAATTCTCTTTTGCCAAAAATATTATTTGTAGAAAATTCTTTCAGACACATCTTGACCAAATTTCAAGTAATTTGACGCATTTGTTATGAAACTATGGTTCTCACTCTAGGAATGGCCCTCAATCAAAAGTAGACATACTGCAGCTCTGAGCTACGTATTGTTTTTAAACTCATTTGGATGCTTCATAATCATGAAATAATAATTCTAGGAGATATGGCACCTGTTTTATTTGACTATTTTGGTATTTTGGATGCTTTTGCAAGAAAAACAATTTATTGGAGTACAAAGTGCAAATTGAGATCTAGTCTACTGTACTTTGATATTTCTCTGTGCCCCTTAAATAATGCCTGCCTTTTATGCAAACTTTCTAATAAGTAGAAATTTAAACTCTACAAAAAGATAACTCATTCCTTTCTCATCAATGCCGCCTGATGTTTTTTGTCAAATGTGTGGGTTTAGACAAAATTATCAATTGCCCATCGAAGATATTCTAATTTGTTAACATTTATGTACATGCACTTTTATTGCTTATTCCATACATTTTTTATATATTTTGTCAGTCTACATTACCATCATTTAATAAAATGACTCTTGATGATTTTCTATCTATGTGTGTTGAGCCAATTTTACGCAATATTTCACCAATTTCAATCGAAAACAATTCGATTGTTTTTGATTAATTTGATGTTCATTTAATTCTTCTGACTTTCAAAATTAATTCAGAAATATTTAGTATGTGGACGGAGTTGTATATCAAGGAGATCATTATTTAATTAAAAACACCTTAATGTACTATGCAGTACGGATAATCTTGTTTTATTCGTACTGGAGTTAATGTCTTGATTCAACGCAATGGCCTAAGTTGGCGGTGAGGGGAAATCCGTGTCGTTTCCTCTCTATAGAGTCCCTGGAAACGTCAGTTAGGAGATTCGAGCTGACGATCTTTATGTTACTAGCTAACCGCTCTCACTACTGCGCTATGTATCCCTTTTTTCGAATTTCTAGTCGCTTAAGAAGTATCGTTTTAGGTTATATTTGAAGCTCATTATATCATGCACTCTGAACAATTGTGCTGAATAAAGGCGAGTTGCCTCCGAAGAGATCAATTCATCTTTAGGAATTTATTTCAGCAATGAAGTCAATTCATCATGTCTTAAAAGCTTTTGGGTGTGGCTAACTATTCATAACTTTTGAACCCCTTAAATGAAAATAAATGAATACGCCCATATCTAAGAGGAGGGATTGATATTATCAAAATGAAAAGTATCAAGTAAAGATTTATTAAAATGGTAATGAGCAATAGATTAGTTACATTGTCAGGTCTAGTAACTCCTCCCCTCCCCAAGAGCCTCTGCGTTGAGACTACAACCGTCATAACCAAAAAATTAAAAGAAAAGTTAAAGTTGAGGACGAACTTCTGATTCAAAATTTAGAATAAACCTCAAGCCTCCAGAATAAACCTCAAGCCTCCATTGAGAATGATCCATTGAAAAAGGAGATGACTTTAGTGTGTTTTCAATTCCAGAGCTTCTCAGAAGTTTGCTGATATTGTCCCAACCTTTACACCGGGAGATATGTCGCTCCCCAGTAACTATTCGGACATTTAGGCAAGGGCTGGTACCATCAGCAAACAAACTTCCCTGCCGATGCCAGTGATGCAAAATTGGCGTTTCAAACTGGTTTTAGCGAAGATGACCTTTCCTAATATAGCTTCTTAAAAACGTATTTGATGCCCCAAAATTGCATCACCGACACTGGTACCAGCAAACAAACGAACCTGCCAGAGCTTGCCTAAACGTCCCCATAGGCCGATTTTTCTCACTTCGAATCTTGCCAAAATGAGTCAGAAAACGCAAACTTGAAGAATTTCTTGAAATCTCTAAAGTCATTCCTCCTTGCCAGCGCCGGCTTCGAGAGCATTTAGCATGATTTCCTAACTGGTTGAACATATAGAGCACTAAAATGAGAAACTGGAGAGTAACGAGTTAGTTGTTGCTGTCTATCTTGATTTTGCCAAGGCTTTTGACAAGGTCAATCGTGGCCTTTTAGTTAACAGGCTCCATGAGATTGGGATCCAAGGCAAGGTTCTCAATTGGTTAAAAAGTTTCATTATTGGTAGGAAGCACCTGGTTAAGGTCGAGGACTTCCTTTCGTCAAGTCAGGTGTCTCATGTACGCGTTCCATGTTAGGTCCTCTCCTTTTCATTATCCTCATTGCTCCAATTCTGTAGCTTAGGCTGGCTTTACACTAGAAGTAAAACCAAGATTGAATCCGGTTTGAGGATTGAAGCAGGAGTAGTGCTGGGGCGAGTTTTTTTTGCAGTATGAGACTTTTTGTTAGACCTTAGAACAGTGAAAGGCAAGAGCCCTCTGCTGGACTCAAATCTTTTGCCAGACTCGCCCCAGCACTAGTCCTAATTCAATCCTCAAACCGGATTCAATCTCGGTTTTCCATCCTAGTGTAAAGCCGCCCTAAGTAATAGTTTTCCCCTACTTCATTGAAGACTCTACTTGTAGTTAATGGAGGTAAAGATGTTAAACAGGTTTCCTCCATAAAGGATTTAGGTGTAGTCCTCCAAAATAATCGAAAGTTCGATGAGCATATCCAGTTGCAGGTGGGTAAAGCTTTTCAAATGTGTGGTTGGATATATCGCACGTTTAAGTCCAGAGATAGCATCACGATGCTAACTCTGTACAAATTGATTGTTCAGCCACATCTTGGATATGCCTCGCCCATTTGGGCTCCAATGAGTTCAACAGGTTTGCCAAAGGTCGAGCAAGTCCAAAGATGTTTCACCAGGAATATAGAGGGAATGAGAGAGCTCTCGTATTGGGAGAGATCACGGACTACCAGAGATGTGAACTGCGAACGGAAGCAAAAATTTCTTATCTCCTAAGCCGTTCTAAATCCAAATAACAAATTTTATACAAACTCATGATCTTGTTGAATAGATGAACTTGGCCAAGTTTGAGCCCAAAACTATGCTTCGGGAACTCAGGAAATACCGTATGGTCAAAGTTGCGTAGTAAACTATTCAAAGTAAATGATTCAAAGTTAAGAAAGAATTGCAAATCTTTCATCTTGAATTGCAGAGGATTACATTTCCATTAGCGGTCAAGAAGTCCGCAAAATAAATAAGATGTTTCATGACAGTTTCATACAATTTGAAGTATGTGATTGATGGAGAGATGGAGCTCAAGTTGTGTTGGGGCTAGTAAGGCACACTGACTATTTCCGCATTTTTTGGCCTTTTTCTAATTGTATTTGGGTGCAAGGGTCGGAGGGATGAGCCTCGCCCGGCCAGCGAAGCCAGCCATCACATCCTTTTCAGGTGAATACCCATTCTAATTTAAAGCACTGAGTGATATTGGGACCAAATGGGACAGATATTCGGCCAATAACTGCGCTGATTTATTCTCACTAAAAATCTGTAACAAGTAATGATAGTAACAGTGCTACGAATGTTTGACAGAAAACGAAACATAACTTTGACGGGCTGACTTTGTTAACATTAGTCCCAAACCAATGGGAGTACAACAATATGTCATTCAATCCGACATATTTGTGTCATCCATTTCGAGTAAGATTACAGTATCTTAAGAAGAAACAGGGGGAGGAGGCGAAGATATCTCATATATATTACTGGAGTGTTCTCAATAATCTTTAATCCACTCGTTGAAGCGAAAGCTTCTCAAGTATACATTCATTCATTCATGCATTCATTCATTCAATCAATTTTTGGGCATGCTGGAAATTTTTCATTTCATTTTTAGTTAGCCCGAGAAGCATGGTGACATGTATTCGGAAGTTCCTTTTTACAGTCTGAAAGCCTGGGAATCCACATCCTTGACTCTTGTGGGAAGAAGTCAAGCCTTAACGATAGCATAAATTGACGTATCTTGTACGTGTTCATATGAATATCAACGTAATATGAGGGTCAACTGAAATAATAGCTACTTCCTGACTTCAATCGAAATCTAGAACAATTGAATTTCAGGGGACCTTTTGTCCTCCGACGTTTCAAAACGAGGCCCATTGTTCAAATCGAAAAGATTCAATGAAATATGGAGTATTACATACGAGAGAAACAGCAAACATGAGTTAAAGAACCCTTTCCATTTCGATTTGAAAAGGAAGAAAAGAGGCGATCACAACCTTTTCAATAACGGTCCATACATATTTTAAATAGATATTTAGCAAAAGCGAGGAAAGAAGGATGACATTTTCAAGATCGTCTTTTGGAAGTCAGACAGACCATGAAAAGATGTCCACTTTGTAATCATCACCTTGAGATATTCTTCATTCACACAACTTGTGATGGAGTAAAGAAAATTGCTTGGGCTCTCTATGTAGACTAGGAGATGATATTAGTACTAATGGAATGGGCGTGGAATGATTGAGAATGGGAGATAAATTCTTGGAGATCAATAATGGACAACCATTGGTTGTTTTGCAAATACACATGTACATATGTGGTTGGATAAGAAAAGACACTAGCATAACAAGTTGCGCTTGGGCTCACAATGTTGTTTTTTTGTCCATTGGGTCTGGGGTGGGATTGATGAGAATTAGGGGCTCTTTTCTGATAGTAATACGTAGCTCGTTTTTAAATGTTTGCAGGGATTAAAACGAAGTTGATAGGGGGAAAAGTTTAAATATCGAGCAGAAGTACGGCTGATCAATTGAAAAAGCCAACAAGTCAAACTTTCAACATTAAGACAATTTTGTTTCTTATACAGCAGCAAGCCTTACGTAAAGTCTAATGGGTCGTTTTCCATTGTTGGTGTAGTTGCGGGAATCACTAGTTATGAAAGTCGGGTCAGAAAATTTCCATTGATATTTCTTGGGGTCCATTGACAAGTTGTACGGTTCAACGTTTGAAATCTTATCGATTGAATGGGTTGGATGAAGCTGCTTGATATTGCTTTTGTGTGAACGGATTGGCGGGAGCAGCAGTTGCAGCAGATCCATTGGCTTGATCGCTTTCATCGGGAAAAGCGGGCACCATCTTGGTTTCTTGCATGCCGTAATCCAACGAATATCCATCGGCTGTCCCATAGCTTTTGGGATCCACTCCTGGACTCTTCATCTCAATTTTCTCCTCCGGCTGAAATGAAAAGGGATGTACAATTTGAGTGAAACAGAAATATCCTAGACGTTCTAATAGCCACATTTGTGCGCATGCTCGGTAAAGGCTGTTTTAAGTTAAGGCTTAATCCAAGTCAACCTTTAAACATTGAAATGGCATAGAAGATGGTCAGATGTACTTGGCTGGCAAGTTGAGTCAATAAGCTGTGCCTGATCAATCATAAAATGAACCCCAAACAGACACTTTGGTTTTACTAAGACCATCCACAAACCACTGGAATTCAGGGGTTTGCATTTAAGCAATGCAGCAAGACTCCTTTGTTGTTTAATATTTTCCGGGTTTTTTTCGTTTGACATCGTAGAGCGGTCACTTCGGTCACAACTTAGGAGCAGTAAGTCGAGGTTAGTAACATCGATGTAATACTGTTCTATATTGGTCAAAAAGAATGCCAATACTTCAAACTACAATCTTACCGGATCTACAGCCCAATCTTGGAGTTCTCCTGAGGCGAAAACGGCGTAAAAGAGGACTCCCACAAAATGGATAGATGCTGCAATCAGAAACACGTGGTGCCATTCTTCTTGAAGCTTTCGTTCTGAAGAATGATCTTTGGTGATTTCTTGAGTTGTAATTGGACATATCATGCCACTGAAGGTGCCCACGCCATTACTGATGCCCATCAAGATCGATGCGTATCGAGGAGCAATGTCGAGATGGTTGACATTGAAGCCAGATATGGCAAACCCAGAGCTGCCAACGGCAAAAATCAGGCCCACAATTGCCACCATTTTGTTGTTTGTGTAACCAACAACGAGGAGAAAAAGAGCCTCTCCTCCGAAGCCTCCACAATTAAACACTTTCCGTACGTTGGTAGTGGAAAGAAATTTGTTCCGCCTCAGGTAATCCGCCAATTGTCCACCAAAGGGTACGATGAGAGTCATCACGAGATGAGGCAATGCTGCCACAGTCGAGGCATGCGCCAAATTCATGTGGAACACTTCTTTAAAGTATTTCGGTTGGGTGATGAGAAGTAAGTAAAAGGTCCAAGATCGCGCAAAGTTGGCCACAATGATAGCCCACACCGGCATCGATGTGAAGACCCGCCTCCAAGGGGTGGTGAATATGGTCGGCTGTACGCCATGGTTTTGACCTATGCTCTGCTCTATGTAGTATTGCTCCCGAGGCGATATTGTGGGATGCTTGGCCGGGGATTCAAATGCCAACCAAAGCCAGAACATGTACCAAATAATGCCACACACCCCGTAGAAATAAAACGGCGCGTACCAACCTATACCAGAGGCTAAGTAGCCCGATATAGGCATTCCTAAAACTGCTCCGCCATAGGATCCGCAGAAAGCCAGGGTCGCCAAACGTGATCGTTCCAGTGGTGGTGCCCACCAACGCCAAATACCATGACAAGCTGGGTAGGTGACGCCTTCAACCAGACCTTGTAATACTCGCACACAAATGACCAAGGTGGGACTTATTTCAGTGGCGGTGGGAATGAGCATATTCAGACAGGATGAGCAAAAGATTGCCGTTCCAAACAGAAACGATGGCGAGAACCTGGCCGCCAGGAAGCCTCCGGGAATCTGAGTGACGATATATCCCCAAAAGAAACTGGCGTCCACGAAACCAACCGTCTCTGGTGTCCACTGGAACTCGGGAACGCCGGTGTCATTGGACATCATTTCTACGGTGGCCACTCCCACATTGCACCGAATCCCGAATGAGATGATGAATCCCAAGGCTACCAACCAAGCTTGCGTGTATCTCTTCGAGAGGCTAACACAAGGGCACTCGGGTTGGCAGTACTTATCGACCTTGCGCAAAGGTGGGCGTTCCAATTCAGGAAAATCCGTGGGCATTTGGAGGTCGCCTTCCTCATATTCCCCGCTCCGCACGGTCTTGTCGACACCTTCATTGGCATCCTTGAAATCATACCGATCATAAGCCCCTTCCTTTCTGAATACCCGAGTGGCGTTATTCTTCACGTTGGCAACGCCACATTTCATCTTGAAAAGGAACGCATCCTTGGTACCATCTGGACACTCTTGATGCTGAGCCCGCTCATCCAGATCCACATTCTGCATGGCGGAATTGACCTGGTCACCCATCGACTGCATTTTGACAGTCTAGGAGAGACCAATTTCAGACACACCTGAAATTCAAGACAACACTCATAGGTAACGGTTCACAAATACTGATTGAAAGAAACTATTCTCGAGAGTGCTTCTTGCAGGTACACTAATTAAACTTGTTCATACGACCCTCTCCGAGACCAGGTCAAGAAGCATATTGCATGTTTACTTCATAATAGAGGACTAGATTTAGAGATGTCATCCGAATTATCTGCCTATCGAAAAGATGTTGACATTCTTGTCCCTCCTCCCAACATATAATTCTAATGCAACTTTCCGTGATATTAAATCTCATTTCTCGTAGAAAGAGATGGTTTCCCCTCTCCCCATGATTGGCATATACTCGTATGATCCGTGCACCTTTTGGTATACCCATGCTCCAGCTTTCTGTCTGTATTGCTAGCCCTACTGGTAAACGTCACGAGTCGAGAATGCTGTTCTGGTAATACGACTCCAATTCAAGTGCTTCTTCTCTCATGTCCCTCTGATTGGCATCTTCAATTCAATTTCCATCAGATTGACAATAGCGTCGGTTCCTCGTTGGACGGATTGGTGTTTCCAGACTCCCGCCTTTTTGACAAAGCAAAAGCCATTATTGCCCAGAAAGGATCAACCCCATTCGTGCGTATGGATTGACATTGCTATCTACGCCTGAGCTCTCCAGCTGTCTCACGAGAAAGATGGTTGGTATCTGTCAGCAATCAAGTTTCGATTGGGAGAATTGAAGAAAGTGTGAATTTAATTTTGTCTATTGGATCCTTCTCGATTGAGGGGAAGTTTTTGTCGCCGTCTTTGCCCATGCTGTTGTCACTTGGGTGTTCTTTGAATTGAGGATAGAGGCACAAAAAGAGAGATGAAGGAAGCAACAACCAGGTCGAGTTCGGCCACAGTTAGCTTGAAGATTTTCTTTAATGGATATTGATCTTTGAATAAGATTACATAAACCTGGGTCAGCTCTCGTGGGGATATTACTTTTGATCCATTTTTGACTCAGAATGGTCTTAACCACAATTAGATTGACGGACCCTTTGGAAGGAAACGTATTCATAGACGTTCTCTCCATCGACTGAATAGTAATGAGAAATTTACGTAGTTTGCCATGGTTTTGGTATTCCCGAAGGAAGCAAGTGTTTTGCGGGAGAAATCTTCGTTTAAGTAATCTGAGAACGACTAAAAGCTGTAAAATATGTCCAATCCCTGGTTTATGAGGGGTTGGAACTAAAATTTGTTCGCGCTCCAGCGAACTAGAATATGAGGGGGATTGCTTTCAGTCTCCGAACGAGCAGCTCTGCTACCCAGAGAGAAGAAGAAAGAAAGATCGAGCGAGAGAGAGAAACAGAGAGTGAGCCAGTCGCACGCACATCCATTGAGTCGTCGCGGAAGAGAGTCAAAAGCCAAGATCCTTCAAGATCCCTTCGCTTTTCTCGTCTTTTCCCCTCCTCTCCCTTGATGTACTAGTACGTAACACTCGTACTGGGGTTCCAGCCGGATCTGTGCGACCGTAGAGCATGGAACGTGTGGTACAGTAAGAGGGAGTGCGAGAGAGCGAGGGCCAACATTGAACCAACCAGCGAATGGAGAGACAGTAGCAGTGCGTGCCAGACCAAGGGAGGCTTTTTACTTCGCGGCATCAACGACTATGATTAAGTATCCAGTCCCAGCTCCGGGAATGGGGCAATCTAAGTTTGGAGCAAATGTGCAGGATATACATTTCAGCCAGTTCGATAATCTATCGCCTCCCTCAGTTTGCATTGGCGAACAAAATACTTGGCTTAAAAAACACGGCAGATTTCTTACTCAGAAAAGACGGTTCAAATTACTTTCTCTCAAGTGCAATGATTGTCAACAAGAAGAGCCCTTCCATTTGGCATGCACGTGGCAACTACTGAGTATCCAACAAAGGCTCTACATCCACGTCCGAGTCACTGGATGGATGGATCCACTGAAGCGTTATTCTCGAGTTTTGCCTTTGGGCAAATCTCCGGACTTGGAGAGAACGTCTCCACTACGAAATACTGCGTGCATGCCCACTAGATACGTATGTACACCCTGAGCCTGTCACCCGTACACTTGTAACGGGTACTGTGCTTCTACCACCAATGCAACCGTATTGTGCTTGGGGAAACGTCAGAGTGGCAAAACTGGGGTCGAGCCAACATTTCCGACTCAAGAGTCAACATGACGCCCTCAACGGGGATGAGTCGGAATCCTGCAGCCCTCGTTTTGAAGTACTTTTATGAAGTCACGAGGCGTGAAAATGAAGGACCACCGGCGCTTCGAGTAACTAATAATAACCCCATGGGAAAGATTGGATGTATTCTGAGGGCATTTAATGTTAGTGGCTCACTTTTCCCGATTCTAGGACGGCCTGCATTTCAAGCGTTGAATCTGTTGAATCTTGGGTTAAAGCCATGGAATCGGGGAAGAACCGGCTAATGTCCTCATATTTCTGGTGAAAAGGGTCCTTCACCCTGATTGCCCGTGGATAATGTTTAGAGCCTATGCTTTGGCTATGATTCAACGAATGTTTACCCAAAAAAAGGCTTTAGTTTGACGCTTGATCTATCGGCTGAAAGAAGTTCCCAGTACACAGTTTTGTGCTCATAACCCATTTTCTACCCGTGAGTGAGCATGCGTTTGACTTCGTACACCCTCTTTAGCGCCCATGAAATGGAGAACGTCTCTGGAATACCAGATGACCACCAATATCTTCATCACCATATAAAGTTGCATGCCTTCCGCCCATCATGAACTTACTGACTCTGTGTCTGTGTACTCGAACAGCAAGCAGTATGAGAAGGGGATGATGATAGAACGACGATGAAGACGTGCTCCACCGTGTGTCCCAGCACCCAGCACTTCATGATGAACCCTCTGACAACCATATTCTTGCTTCCTACTACCTACACCATCACTGCCACGACACGAGTTGGGTGCTTGGCTCTGGCAATGGATGCTTCATCGACATAAGGACGGGAACGGAGAAGGCCCTTCTGTTCTCTTCAGCAGATCAGAGTCAGTTCCGTCCATTCCTCGGTCCGTTCGTCCCTCGGTGGAGCCGTCCAATGATCGCGTGAATCAAAGGGTATTAAAGGCTTTACTATGGTATATGTAATGCCTTTGATGATGGACCGCCGTCTGCCACTTCTTCTTCGTCTACTAGTCCTGTTATTGCTACTACTGCACACCACACAGGATAGAAGTCCTCTGTTATGATGACACTGTCAGGATTTCAGAGTAAGGAGGGTGAACAAGGAACTCTTGGCCTTTTTGCCCAGAACATCTTGGTGGACAGACACTTTCCACTTAAGAAACTTTGGCCTTTTCAAATGTAAATGCAGAGAGGGTACGAACTTTGAATAGAGATCAAAATCCCCCCACTATAACACCATCAAAAAGTGGAACATCGCCCACATAGTCAGCATCGTTAAATATTAAATATCTTCTTCAAAAAATGAACTGAGCCCTCGTAGACGGCGGTGATGGTGGGGGTGGTCGTGATGACCTGATCCCGGTACTCTTCTGTGCGTTTTGTAAATTTGCATCATTAGCATTAAGCTAGATCGTTGCTCTTCCATCCCACACTGTGTGTGCGTGCACGAATGTTCACGAGCCAAGACATCTGGTTTGGGTAATGTCGTTGACGCTCAAGTCATTTGCAGATCTAGCTCAGCTTAATGAAAGCGATTGTTGAAAAGGCAATTGAAATCCATTTTAATCAAGTTTTCCCTCTACTCGCTTCCAAGCTCGCTGCCTCCAGCCACTTTGGCTAGGTTTGGCCTGTTCGGGATGGATTTTATCTTGACAAGTGAAGTCATTGAATAGCTCCTCCAAATCCACTCTCCACGTCTCGAGTCCCAAACTCAGTGGGAGGGGTGAGTTCCTCTAAAGTGGGACGTTGGGTGGACCAGCCCCCAGAAAATCTCAGATTTTACAACGACCATTTGGTACGTTTATGAGCGTGGGCTGCTATGGCATTACGTCAGAAGCCCACACAGCCACTCGGCCCTCCTCAACCACTCACTCGTTCTTTGGATGGTTGTCGAGTGAAATGGAAGTGCCGGGGAAGTGGATTGCGTCGGATGACACATCCGCAATGGATCTATTTCAGCTCAAGTGGCCGAATTGAAGGGCAACTTTTCATTGTGTCAAAAGCGCCCTCGGGTTCGTTTTCGAATGATAATGGGCTCTAACCAACCAACATGCAAAGTCGCGGATATTTGTTATTGCAACAGTGATACTGCCAACAAATAACGGGACAATGCTGAACTGATAACAATTTATAGTAAACGTCCATCAAGGTCACGGAGTACAAAATGCGAAGAGTCCAAGTTCCATTCCTTTAAGCTTAGAAAACTGATCGATCTACAAAAAGGATGGTTGGAATATGCGGTGCCTAAAACTTTTTCTCTTTTTCCCCATCCTAACTCTCCAAGTAAAAGCAGTTCGAAATCTGGAGAAGCATTGCTGTCATTTTTGGAAATAACGACAGTTTCTCTTGAAGCCATGACGGTCAAATGAATAGATCAATTGAATATGTGTTTCTTTGTTCTAAAGTCTGTCAATGAGAAAAGAACGTACGTTGTTGGCCTGGCCATCCTATCTTTCCTTCACTGTGATGTATCCCTCCCATCGAGTTGTTTCCCCCCGGGGGAAACCCTCTGAATAGTAATGGGATTGCTCCTGGCATCAAGCACGTTGTCACTTCTTCGTGATACTGCCATAGAGCAACAATATCTTCGTCACTGCAAGGGATTCTAGTTGTGCATGTGCACTTCATCTGCCGATTTGTTTGCCTCAGGGTGCATGATTTGGAACAAGTGTGACTTCCCGACATTACAGGTCAGGGTAGTGACCAAAATGTCAGCATTTCTTATGCAGACATAAAACAGGGACAACTTCATGCTTGCGACGGAGTCCTTTGAGAGAGATTTTCTGAACAATGACTCCCAGAAACAATCCAAAGATTGCTCGAGCTGGTCTCTTTTGAGGTCCAAAAGTCTATACTTCATCCCCCCACCCCTTCCACCCACCCACTCTACTTTTCCTACAGCAATGCCCTAAAAAGAACCACTCAATGAGACGATTTTGGCGGGCGAAGGGAGGATAAACGACGACTCCAGCGAGAGGGTTTGTTTTGGCAGGAGGCAAAGGAGTTTTTCTATGGTAGACTCAATAGAGGTTTAGCTAACCACAAGGGCAAAGTCATTAAGGGGGGCAAGCTGGAATAATTGAAATGCCATCTCATGCTCTCATAATTTGTGGAAATTCGAATGCTAAGCGTTGAGAACTAAATGGCTTTCACCATCTAATCAACCTTCCTACTGGAAAAGGTTCTTTTACACCTTATAAGAATCTGCAATGCAGGACAAATTCATTTTTCTCCAACGAGCAATGCGACATAATTGATATGTTCTTGGAGGATCGCCTCATCATCACTCCTTCCTTTCTCGTTCTCTCTTTCTGTTTCTCATTTCTCATAAAGAGAGGGTCAATCACCTCCTGCATGCAAACATACATAGTCCACTCTGTATTTCTTGACTCTCAAACTACTTGTATTAAGCGGGTGAAAAGCTCTAGACCCTGCTTGATGGCATTATGGTCAACCTCAACCATGATATCCTATTGCATTCCCTTCAACCTGGACTTCTTGAAATGTAATTTTCGCTTTGTTTTCTTTTCTTATCTGAAATTTTGTGATTCTACGTTGAAGGCTCGAAAGAATGTTCAGAAAGTGTTATCAATTAATACAAACAAAACTAGATAAGGCGAGGTGGTTAAATTCAAATCATTAGGAATTGAAAGTCAAGTGAAGATGGACACTACCTTTAAATCACGGGGTACTGTTACCTACTATATTGGCGGTTTATATGCTTCACCACTTAAGCACTTGACCTCTTGACTGAACCAATCAGATTCCACGTCGACTGATATCCTCAATTCCGATTGCTTGAGGAACGGCTCAAAGCGGTCAAACCACAAAAATATCCGTCAGTATTGTATGAAATATAATATTGATTTTTTAAGTACTGGTTCAAATTATATTGTGTATTGATAGGGAGCGAAACTAAAAAAGAATCACCTATATCTACGTTTACTTTGATTTGGTCACAAGTGCCCAGAATAGGATCATAAAACAGATCTAATGTTTCCAAGTAGTCCACGAAATGACTCAATACATAAAGTACTACGATCGTTCATGTCCTGTACATCGTTGCCCTTTGGTCGGTCCTGGACTACAGTACAGTATTTCCATCCACGTATATTCGTTCCTCCTCTGATGCTGCGGATTGTGTGCTTTCCTTCTTGGAGTCCAAGTGCTCACCCGAGAAGCAAACCACGGGCATTTTTATCTTGGACAACGAGGTTGTCGTCTTTCGGCGAGGCCAGGCAAAACTCAGCGGTTGTTGTCCTCTGCCTCCTCCTCTTTACAGCCTCGCTACTAGCTGAACCCCAATTCCTGTCATCCCAAAGTCCATAATTCCTTTTAATATGATCTGACAATGAACTGGGAGGAAAGGGGAGGAAAGAGAGAGAGGAAGGGAGAAAGAGGGAGGAAAGAAGAACTTGAAGGACCCAACTTCCAATTCCTATCAGGTTTAGTGGGGCTGTTGGCCGTTTTCCTGGTTCAACTAGAGCCAAGGTTCAAGCTGTGTTATTTAAGTCAATCTGGCCCATACGTAGACAGGATTCTTAATGTCTCTTTGGGTATTGGTTTCAGCCTCCAGATCCGATATCAAACTTGTCCTCAAAGGAAAATGAAAATAAAGGGAAAATGTGCGCCTCCAGGAAAAGGAAACAACAAGCATCGATTTTGAGGAACAAACTCCAATGATCGGAGAAAAGGGAAGAGGCGATTATGGAGTTGTAGCAGACCTAGTGATCCATTCCCAGGGATTCTGTACAATGGAATGGCTGGCATACATGTAGTATGTATGGAGCGAAACGACGCTCCTCCCGTGGACTGTAGAGAGCTCCACTTGATACCAAATAACGAGTAATTAATCTGATTAGAGGACGATTGATGAGCTCGCATCAATGGCGGGCTGGAAACGGAAGAAGGACAAAGTTGATTGCATTTGCCAACTTTCCCTTCCACATGCTCATCCGTGGAGGTTGCTGCCGCATCCACGCAATATAGCTACAGTATTTGGAACGTGAAGTATTTGTAGGCGCGACGAGTGTGTCGACGGATCTTTTACTGAAGTGGGGAGAAGCGGAGAGTGTTGGGGAAAGTTTTTCTCTTTGAAATTCCCCTTTTGACAGGAAATTTGATGAAGAGATACCCGTTATAAATGCCTTGGCTTCGTGAGCCGGGGCTTCATTTAGGACATGGCTCTATTCTCTCGGCTCTTTCCCTTCGATGCCATAACCACTAAGATGCATTCACAATCTTTTGTAAAGCGTCGTCTCCCGCTTCGTGGAGAGTGATCAAATTTCTCGTAAAGACCCAATCTTGGCCCTTCTCGCGATCCTTGAACCAATATTTATTTGGTCGAAAGAAAATATAGTGGACCCACCACCACATTGCCTTTTCTCTTTTTGCGATGGGCGACAACAGGGAGGGGGTTGGAATAAAGCTTCGTTAATCCCAGTCCCTGCCCCGACAATTTGAGGATTCATTTCCTTGATTCTTAAGAAATGCTAAATTTGCTGCTGCTTTCACCTCCTCAAGCCCTATGAATAGTTCGAGAAACAAATTGAAAGGGGTTTGAACGCAATTGCGACGTGTTTTTCGGGGTATAACAAAAACGCTCTCCCTTCCAGATCCTCGAAGATCATACGAGGGTTGAATGTTTTCGGAATTGTTCCAGTTTATCTATAAATCCCCCTAGGAGAAGCTCGAGAATCTATCAACTCTACTAGCGAGCACAGACTGAGGATGGATATTTTCAGGGGTTCTTCCGCCAGAATGATGCCAGGGGAAATATATAATGGATTTGTCGGCTTTGCGGGAAAACATTTTCCTCGGTATGCCCAAGCTCACGTATTTGTGTGCCAGGAGAAAAATCCATTTGAAGAGCTTATCCTTTTAAAGTAAGCAGCTCAGATGGCAATGAAGCTACCCCTCGAGATCTGGTCTAAAATCCAGGAATGGTCAGATAAGATGACGTTCTTTCAATCCATTACGAGTTCAAATTCCATGAATAATGTCACTCTGTTAAGTACGTTCATAGCTCGTGGTGAGGCGTGTACCACTTAAACCAAAAGTGAGACAGTATTTATCACCAAGACCATCAACCAAAAGCCCGGTTGTGCAAACAAGCGTGGGCGAAGAGTGCGCATTCACGTTCTTTCTTTTCGAAAGTGAGCCCGTATAGCTTGGATAGCTTGGAACGCCATGGACCCATTCATATATTACGAGATGGATCGCTTGGCAGCAAGATTGCAGCCCCGCACCAACCACGCACGCTCAGTGGGATTGGAGCGGGGGAAAACCAACCAAGCGTTCAGAGATGAGACTTTCAGCTGAATCGTAAGCACTGCGATCCCCCAAAAGTCTTGTGATGACTCAAGCGAACTGGCAACTATCTGACATCTATCTGCACAACGCTGAGCAAAGAAAAATACGTCGAGTGTGACGTCATGGGCTAAAAAGAAGTGGCCCATGGTAAAGATGCACGAACGTCTTTTGGACCAAGACTGGCTTGAAAGTACGAAAGCTCGATGGATGGAGAGAAAGCTACCCTTGAATTTTTTTGGGTACGTACGTACATACCACGAAGGACCATACCCGAGAGTTGTAGGACAGGGGCCAAACACGCCTTGCTATGTCTGTCAGAATTTTGAAAGGAAGAACATTGCATTTACGTACGTATGTGTCAAAAAGGACCGGGTTTGCTCATTATTGAACGATCCCATTCCCAGGACAGATTCAATAAGGCGAGAAGTGAGTTTCTGCTCTTGGATTCCCCACGGGAGAATTCCTCCACAGAGGTTAGTTGCCCCCAGGTTAAAAAGAGAGAATCCGAGAAACGCACGTGGTAACGAGGTGTTTGATGATCTCCAACTGGGACTTTGGGACCATGAGGGGATTCACAACTTAGGACTGGCTACCACAGTTCTTCTCGTACAGTATTCCGCCTGATCTACCACGAACCACAAGCATTCTGTGAGTCGAGTGAAGGGGGAACATGTGAGGAGGAGGAGGAGAAGGGTACGGACTACGGATACAGACGAAGGAGAAGAAAGAAATAGATGTACACTGCATCATGGTACAGTAAAGTGGTGAGTGTACTAGTAGTAGAAGGAGTGCATAGAGCAAGGGAAGGTGTCAGAGGAGAGAGGCCACATGATATCCGCCGTGGGAAAACGAGATATAAGAGACACCTCACCTTGTTAGTGTCAACGTGTTAGCCGTTTTTCGACGATTGAAAAATTATAGCGATTGATCGAGTAAGAAGGCTCGCTCATGTTTCTCCTAGTATCAACGGATTGGGGTTGGGCGGAAAATAGCGAGATGATAATTTGAAATGATACATGAAATAATGGATATAAACCATGAGAACAAATGGCAGAAACACTCAACGTGCATTTGGGGAGCCTTGTGTTTTATAATGAATAGCCCAAACCATTATTTTGTCTCTGCAAGGATCACTGAATCCTTCTGGACAGAAGCACGTGGAAATAGTCTCTTGTTGAATGACAAGTAGAGGGCCCACTTTCGAATATCAAAGATGGATCTGACAGATCCAACATCCTCGAAAACACTCCTGACGTGTGAACAGAAACTAACTTGCCAAATCCCATGAGTTTACTCACGCTTACCTCAGATGAACTTCAAATCAAATATTGAATTGACAATCCCGTGATCATGCTCAATTAATATTACTGATGATTCTTGACCGAGACACTGTAAACAACTAAATACAAAGTCGAAAGGAGGGGATAAGCAAGAAACGAGAAGAAATAAAAAGTCTATGGAAAGAAACAAGTGTTGAGATACTACCTTGTCCGGTAGCTAATTCAATCCTCAGATGTACAATTTGATGTTAGCAGAGCTTATTTTATTTTTAATGAGCTCACAAGGAGGAGACCAGATTTTGTACTTTTATGTGTAGTACTGAGTGAAAATAACAATGGAACAATTTACAATGAGTGAGAACCTGGACAACCTCGCCTAATTTATCAAATCCTGGAGAATCAGTGCAATTTTTTCCTCATAGAAAATGTGTCATTGAAGCTAATAGCAAATGACAGCTCAAATAAGCTGCACATCTCTCGTAATGGCCTCACCTAATGTGCAGTATGACTTTAAAGAGACAAAACAAAGGCAATGCCTAAAACTGGAATATTTCCAGGTTTGACAATGCCAAAGATCGAATTGTTTTGTTTTGATCGAAGATGAAAAACTTCAGATATCATTCCTTCAACTCAAATTTTAAATCATTAGCTTTTGTCATAGCTGGGTTATTTGAATCAGGACCAGTAGATTATTCTACAAATCTTTGGATGTAAGTTCATTCTACGTAATAATGCATCTAAAATTTTGATTTGTCTCTTTACAATACTTTTAAAATAACAATCCCTTTATGGTCAATTGACATTATCACTCAATAACTTATGCTTTTATAATATGTTTATATAACTATCTAGTGCAATAAGTTTAAACCGTATGTAATGTGCATTGTCAGAAATTAAGGCTAACCACTGTTGGAGTGTTGCACTCTATTGACTTTTTTCATGGAGCCTTGACATGGTAAATGGAGGCTCCAACGTCAGTGACTGCTTTCAATTTTTAATTTTTGGTATCTCTTCATGAATTCGTCAGATTTTCTTGGATTGGCAAAAGCTTTTATACACATTTATTGTCCAGTAAGTTAATGAGTATGAGATGAGCGTACCTAGCATAGCCAAGCGTGCAAGAGCTACACCCTCATATATTCAAACACCGGTCTTGGGTGTAAAACTTCTAGTGTGTGTTCGCTGGAGCCAGATGTATATTCATTTTTGTAGCAATAGCATTAAGAGCATGTATGGGTTGAAACTTTTGACTTGCCTTGCACCAGAAAGTAGCCGATACAAAGAATTGTCTTTCATATGAAGGAAGCATAGACGAAATCACGTGCTCGTCGCCATTTTGAATTTGACCTTCCTTAAGTGAATGGGCGTGCAGCGTTAGGAGTTACATGCAGGCACCAAACGAAAGTATTGAAGTAATGTCCATTAGTAAACTTACCTGGGCAAATTACACGAAGATCTCAAAGACTAAGGCCAATCTTTTCCATTGCATTGATTTAGACAAGTTCGAATCCATTGATCAAATCACAGTCACAGTTCTACAAGTTTGTTGGCCTCTTCCTCCTCCCATCCCAAGCACCAAGACCTGACCGAGGGATAAATCCCTCACAAACGCTCCCTGAATTCACTATCAGTTTGGAATTAGGACAAGGTTTGAATGGAAATCAGGGTTTTTAAGCCTGAGACTCGAGCTTGGAGTCCAAGATTTTCATTCAAAGATGTCGACTGAAAGAGATCATGTGAAAAGGCCAGAGCGGCCTTGGGGGAGAGGCACCACGTCCTCGCCTGCCCAAGGGCCCTCTATTCACACGGAGCGAGCGACGACAAGGGCTCAGGCTAGTTGCGTTGGGAACAACGGGGACAGCAACGGGGACCAGTTACGGAAGCAGCCATACCAACAACCTTGCCACAGCCGCTCCAATGCTCTCCTCCTTCAACCCTCCAACCTCCTTCTCCTCCTCCAATCTCCAGAGGTCCTCCTCCTCTCTCTCCTCGCTCGCCATTTGCGCCTCTCTCGGTGATATCCTTCAAGCCTCCAGAGAGGCACACTTTTTCCGCCTCAAAGACCAAAAATAGGAGGCGCCCTTTTGTGCATGAAGGACGTTAGGAAAGCATCGCGTTTGAGACTTGGATAACCGCTTAACGTACAAAGACCAGATCAGTTTACCCATCTTTTTGCCCAAAATAAATCGGGTGCAAACTTAAATTGAAACACTACGAGCGAAATATCCTCAAATAAAGCTGCCTTCAGTTTTGTAATAAATTTTCAACTTACCTTGTACAATGCCATTAAGATTGGTTTCTTTCTCCGATAGGGGAAGAGGGGTGGGAGACATTCCACGAGGCCAAGAAATATCCCCCACCCCTCCCTGCGATATCACTGAGAAACTTACTTTACTAAAATGTATACATATCTCTTCTCATCCAAACCAATTTCACAAATGGTTACCACCCAAAATCTTGATTCCCCGTGTGTCCGTCAAGAGCCTTTTTGGATGGCGGCGCCGAAATTGCTCGCGGGAAAAAAGGGAACAAAACGCCGCGAAGGAGCGTCCATTCCGACAGGGCTCGTTCCAATTTGACGGGGAAACGCGCTCCAAGTCGCCATTCACCGTTAGTTGGACGAAAGGCTGGAACGAAATGACGGGAAGGACGCTTATTGGCTGTAGAAAGACACAGGTAGGGTATTGAGCTAACTCACACCTTGGTTGGTTTGGAACGAATTCTGGGGAAAACCATTCATCCGTCCCCTTGGCAGAAACATGCGTAGGGTAAGTCTTAATCTGCACAGAAGGCTTTGTCTAACCAGGTATACGAGCCAAAGAATGATGCTAATCGCTGCTTTACTAGATATACAATACATCGTCAACAGCAGACGCAATCTTCAGTGTGCAATGAGTTCAGAATTAATCGAATTGTCTGAGTTTTGACCATGGCCAGCACCAGATTAACAACCCCTTTTCCTTTCCCTCACTGATCAAGAATAATGGGTCTTACAATACGTTCTCATATCTTCATGGTTCAGTGATCATTTGCTGACACGGTGTCTCCTTCAATAATTCTGAAAGAGAGAGAGACTAACATGAAAATGGACCCATTCTACCATTTGCAATCTTGACAATCTTGACAATCTTGGCATCGTGCCATTGCCAAGTGTGTCTTTGTTGTAAGCACGTGAATCGAGCAACCTTCCACTTGATTTCAAAGTACAGATTGACATTTGAGGGCATTCTTCTCCGTACCTAATGGTCAAAGTACAGTTCATTTCTAATCACTACGTAGATGAGAGGCCTCTTTCTTTAAAACTCGTACATCCGATATAGGTGTTCGGACGTTTTCCATTTGAAAATTTTGAAAATACACTTGGGAAAGTGGTGAGCGGATGCTCCTTCATGGTAACGTCCAAGCCTTCGCTCAGAGGTGCGAGTGCTTAAAAAACTCTTACCGCAGAGCTTAGATTTTATGTCCGTTCTTGCCATTAAATCTAAGAGACGAACCCAAGATCCCTGATTTTAGGGATTTAATCATCAAACCGAAGTGAAATAGAGCAATTAAATAGACGAAAATCAGCCACCCATGAAAAATTCCAATCATTGGAGTTCTATGCAAGATTTGTCCTTGATAATACTTGCAACCAGAAGCTGGTATAGCTTGCTAAATAACTTCACTTTCAATTCCATCCTTTTAATTTCAAGAATCTGAAGAGATTTAGCAGAATGGCATAACAATTTTGACTGCAAAACAGGGTTCTAAATATCATTCGTCATTTCTAATTAAGGAAGTCTGATCACCTTTCACACAGCCTTTAATGATTGGGTCTTTTAACTTTAAAATGTAGATTGCATTAAATATTTGCTTTTCTTAGGACCTCTGAAAGTATTTATTCTTAATTGATCACAATGAAGTGGTTTGTCCCCAACTTCCTTTTGTTTTCAATAAAATAAATGCTCTATCGAAGCTGAAATTCGTCTCCCCTTTTTGGGAGCGCTCAAAACATGTGTTAGTTCAGAGTACTTCTCCTGTAATAATACAGAGAGGTGATATTTGGGCGAAAACTTCCCTGTTTTTGGAACGCTTAGGGATTACAACTCTATCAAGCGTGCATGAAGGAACAGGCTTATCATTACTTGTGCTCTGCTGGGGTGGAAATCGTTGGACAGGGGGTTGATGACGTTAGTCGGTATAAGGAAGCTTTATTTCTTTAATTGTCAATCCGTTACTTTGACCCAAAAGGGACGGAATTGCAAATCGTCAATTTGGCCTAAACATCTACTACGAAGTGCCAACAAAATTGGTAACATAACAAAACGGCAAACCTAAAAATGGTTTTTTTCGCCTTGAGGATCCGAGAAGGCATTAGTGGGAAAAATAGATAACTTATTAATAATAATCTGTCCTCGAGTTCATGGGTGCGATCACTGGTCTTCCCCCACCCACCCAAACCGTGCTTCTCTAGTTGATATTTGCCACGAATGCCAACCCTTGAACCCAGAACCGCCATGTGTGAAACTATTTGTATTAACTATCATGTACCTTACATACATGCTACAATGAGACATGCTTCTCGCAATAAAGATTGATTAGATTAGATTTATTATTGCCATGGTGTAGAAATGAATATAGAATTTATGGCGTATATGCGTTATACAAGTATTACTAGGCAGAAAAAAAGAAAACTATATGTGTTTCGCATCATAATAAGAAATCTAGGAATAAGCTATCAACATTTATCGTTTTGAATGTCCAACTAGTGAAATTACGAGTAATATTTAGGGATTATCAGGCAATAAGTTTACACACAAAAAATAGCTGAAAAGTAAGCCTTATGGAGTTCGTTAACTTAAAAGAAAAGTAGCATGTCCTTTGCTTGTTAATAAGAAAGTAAGCTTTGTTAATTTTTGAATAAGAAAGTTAATGTTGTTAATTTCTTATTCACGTTAAACGGCCAACTTTGTCTGTTTGATATTTAATGCTCAAATCCTTTATATCTTTATAACTTTTAAAGATTCGTCTCGGTCTTGAGCTTTGTGTTGTAATCTAACGATTTGTTTTTTCAATAGAAAATCGTTGAAGATGGACTAACATCGAAACGAAAACATTTCATACCACTGAACTCGTCTATTATGTTTAAAAACCAATGAAAGAGAGTTGATGAGGCGTTTCTAAAGGAACAGTTAGTACATTGTGTCTGCTACATAAAACTCTTGATTAAAACCCGCTCCATATCAAGCTCAACGGCATTTGATGACCAATAAATCGACATGAGAACTTTAAAAAACACGTTGCCTTTTAAGTCCTTTTCGCTCATTAACTTTAGAATTAAATAGCTTTCTGACCTGCCATATTGTTTGTACAGGTTCATCAACACAATTAGTAGCTCTTGCTTGCACCAACCATCTTTCAGTGTGGCTAAATTTGAGAATGCGACAAGCAAGCCAGTGCATGGAAAGGCCATATGGCCATGAATTCAAATAGGTTCCTGCTGGTCTCTACCTCACCCCTTCTATTCTTGCCATGTCTCAAATAAATACTATTCATTGAGAGGGAGCGATAGTGTGTGTGTATGTGCCTGAGTAGGACGGTATGTGTGTGTGTGGGGGGGGGGGAATCAATGTTACTCTTAAACTTCGCTTCTTTCCTTGGTTATTGCCCTTGTAATGGTAAAGTAGGAATTTCCTTGTTCCCTCTTTTCCTCGGCTCTAGTTCAGTAGTGCTCTTGTGGAACAACTGAAATGTTGTGAGAAGGTTCTTCTCCAGTCAGCTTTCAGCTCTTACGATCGTTGCTTGGCTCCTCTGAGCCAGCCTTTAAAGCGATGTGGTATATTTATTCCCTTGTAGTCGGATCAAGCCAAGCCATTCACCCAATCCACTCTCAGAATTGAGGGGGTTGAGAAGAGCATTGTAATGCTCGTGATGCTCTTGGCTCGCCGTTGGTTCTTGGTTGGCAATCCTCATTTGTACTTACAAATAGGGATACTTATGCAAAAGTGATTTCTGTTGTTGGAACCGGGTTTAAAGTCGTGAGTGCTCCATGCTCAGTTCCACTACATTATTTGGTTTATTTCCAATGTCCAAATTTGTTTCAAATGCACCAAAACAGCATTGTAAATCGATAGAGGATTGAGACCTCTGTTAACGAACATAATCCTAACGTCGTTAGCTAATGACTAGTACTGGACAAATACTTCAAAAGTTTTTGAGATCCCTTAAGTGGCCTCTCCAACTTGTTTCACCGGATTTTGAAAAGGGGATTTTATTGCAATAAGGTGACTGACTCTCAATACATAAAATAGGCAGTTGCAGGTTCGGATGGAACTCGTACCATTCTAGTAAATACATACTCTTAAGTTCAAACCATCTAAATCCGAATAAAGTGCGCCTTAATTTTCATCAAATCAAACTTAATTTTCAAGAATTTTGGCTCTTTTGAACCAAGCTGATTTAAAAACATGCAAAAACGGACGGGAATCGGTTGTTCCCTGGGATTTTGTCCGCTCAGTCGGCTTTGTGCTCCATTGCCTCCTGGTCGACGGTCCCTGAAGTTTTAATCCTAAGTTTCTTCTAATTAGTTTTCATCATAATCCGAGTAACAGTGGTAGTAGTGGTACTCTCCCAAATGAAATTCCCGCCCTCCCAACGGAGAGGGGAAAGAGGGTAGAATCCATCCCATCCATCCACGAAAAGCCGACTTGCTGACAACGCAAATCCTCTCTCGTGAGGGAAAAATGACGAAAGTCAGAAAATGATATTCCCAAGCTCTCCAAGTTTTGTCCCCCTCTCAATTCTTCACCAAAGGATTGTCTCTTCCCCCTGACTGCCTCGATCGTTTCCTTTACGTTTTGTTCCCAATTCATTCGTGGAATGGACTGCAACTCTCCAATCGAGCGACCAAGGGAGCAATTTTCAAGATTTCGAGTCTGCCTCAAAAGATCACGTTATTGGAAGAAAGTGAAGACCACATGCAAAATTAAACATCAACTATGGAGCGGCACCCAAGGAAGCCTGGCAATGGCAAAGGAAGCTTTCAAAAAATGGTCCAAGGAAAAGGCAGTAAAGATAAAGATCGTAAAAGAGACGTGGTACCCCTGTGCATTACTCGAAACCAAATAGTTGGGACTAGACTAGAAGGCTGCTCGGTCCAAAAAGGGATTTGGACCATTCCGGAAGCGCTAGTCGATGCTAGACTAAACACTGTGGGAAAACCCGCGAAGTTTCTGTATAAGAGAGATCAACCAATGATTTCCATAAATTGCAATGGCAGGCACTGGTTTATCCATTTGTTCCCAAAGTTAAAATATATAAAATTTGTAGTGTCCCAATTAAAATATTAACCAGTGGTCGCCCTCCTAGGAGTAGTAGAGAAGCACGCTGTGGTAGTATTTCTTAGGCACGCTGTTCCTCTCAGTCCCAAGTTCCTTTGGCTTTTACTTGCTTGCATCCGCTCTTCACGATATACGATGTACAGTACGGATGTACGTCGCACTTTCCGTGGAACCGAGAGACTTGACGCCATTCGTTCCCTTTCTCTCTCTCTGTCTTTTTCTTCGTTGAGCCGTTGGTTGGTGGCTCGAGTTTGGGAGAAAAACCAGATCTGCAGAGCGAAGCCATGGAAGAAGAAGCAGAAATAGATTGCCTTCATTTCCGGGCGATGCTCATTTTTTGCCAAGGGACTTGTTAAGGAGGCGTTCTCGACGTGCATTTACAGTCTACTCGGCCTTTTGTGGACCCTCAGAAATGGAATGGATCACGAATTTGTAGTAATTTCAGCATTTTCCCATTGAAGTGTGAAGTTATCTTAGCCTAATCTTTCTTGGCGAAAGCTGATATAAAAAGGGTATGATAATTCGGCTGAACACTAAAGATGTTTTCTTCACCAAATGAACCCATAACATTTCTTTCAAAATTATTGATGATTTACATGTTGGAACGAAATGGAAGGGGCCCGTTCACCGCCTCTCCTTTCGATGACTCATTCTCAACCAAAGCAACCATTTCGGACATAGTGAAAACAGATCCTCTCAGTCTCTCTAGAAAGAACTGACAGTAAATGGAACCTGATAAAGATGTTTGGTTTCCAGTTCCATTCATCTTTGTTCTATAACGTGATCAAGATGTACTCGGCTAGCAACCTGGCTGGCAAACCATCGGGAAACCAACCCATAACAAAGCTGTTACGCCCGAAATGCATCATCTCCTCTTTAGCGCTGTTCCTAATGGTTCTCGATCTAATGACATGCAATGGGTAATCAAATAGGACTTCTGCCCTTTTCTACTTTCGAACAAAATAGGTAGAACATCAGATGACGACAATGACGAGGAATCTCTCAGGATTATAACAATGAAGACACAAACATAAGGGTTCCCACGGAGAACTTCAGTTGTTGATTGTTAAGAATTTTGGTCGCCCGGGGAATTGTTCCCGATCCCAACAAGTCGCAAAGGAATGCCAAAAATTTGTCGCTAGCTTTGCCTTGGCGACGCAGGTGTCGAATGAGAACATGATGATGTCACTCACTTGGACCCAAGACTCAAATAGAGCCGTTTAAAAATATAATCTTAGAACACATAATCTAGCATGGACAGTGGTCCATGTGGATAAGCAATGATCTATGTCTTCAAAGTCCCCAACACGATCAATAAAGGGAGAGAGAGAGAGAGGGATTGAGTGAGTGGGTGAGAGGAAGCAAATCTCTGCCAACAAGGTGAGAACGAAGACGATGCAATGGAACATTAGAAAAGTTTCCCTTTGAAGTTATTGACAGTGAGATTGCCAGAAATCCCCCTCCATTTGCTGTGAGTGCTTCACGCTTTCCCACTACGGTGGCTACCATTCTCCAGCCTTAGTTGGCCGGGCTAGCTGCCTAGGATGGTTCACCCTCGCGCTTCTCTCATCTCTATCATTGCTCTGAGTTTGGAAACTGTTCTCTTCCTTGCCGTCGACAAGGACCACAACGTCTCTTCACTAGTGTTTCCAAATCAAATAATATAAGATTGAGAAAAACCAAACTATTCGTTTTTCATTTGATTTTTTGAAACCAAATTATTGAAAAGATCCAGCATTTCTTCAAAACATAAGTGAGAATGTGAATAGTTGTACCAATAAACATTAATATGTGAGATGTCTTTCTAAATATTCTTCTTTTCGGACTATTTTAATCTGATGTATCTTTGTCAAAAGATGCCATAACTAGTGACTTATGCTGATGTAAATTTCAATATTAAAAAAATCATTCTTATTCTTGAAAGACAAGTCGCTGATTAACAAAAGAAATTTTACTACAGTATGATGTCGCAAACGTTGGGCATTGTAATTCATAGATAACGAAAAAAAAACATACCTCTTAGCCTTAGAAAGTTTTAGCCAGGCCTACAGACGGACATTTTGAAAATGTTCAATGTCCTAAGAAAGTATTCAGATTACTCTAAATGTTATTCACAAGTTTAAATATTTCATATATTGAATATGTTCATATTAAGCTTACTATTTCATATATACCAATCTTGACTTTTTTGACATGGCGAATGCAAAACATTCAAACCAATTTGCAAAGACTTTTGAAATTTATTCAACTTGTAGACACAAATCATCACATTGGTTTAGAAAGTTTGACGTGCTTCATTGGAAGAAATAAATCAGCGTCTGAGATGAATACGTGTACATACCTGGTTCACTATCCAACATACTGAAAAACTTAGTTTGATGTTTTTGGCTAATAACAGATACTTACAATAGTTACTGATTCTATTGAATTATTTGATTTGGTTATTTGATTGAAGGAAAAATCAAACAATTTAGAAACACTTTTCTCTACGTACTTCTCTAAGATGAGGGATTTTCCCAATACAACCCAATGAAGATCAGAGAAGAGGCCACCATCTTTTAGGAGGATATTCTCCTGCTACCCTACCCTACTACACCCTCTCTCCGAGCTGAAGCATCATCACCGCATTCGCATTCATAGCGATCGCGGTCCACGTCATCGTCGTCATCGTCTTTCTTAGCAAGGTGGTGAGTGACAGGCATGGCATGAAAGGACCTCTTTGGCCTCCTCATCCGTGTTCCATGTTCTTACGGAAGACTTACTCCTTGATTGACAACCACACTTCTTTTTACTTCAAATCCCATTTTTAAGCTCTCGACTCAAAGAGCTTGGCGAAAGCAAAAAAAGACATTGCCTTGCAAATGAATCTCAATGGTGAATACATGTTAGTAGCTTCCTTGGAGGATTAAAACTACCACACGGAGCATTCATTGAAGATGAAGGTAGGGCTTTGGTCGAGTGGATGGGGCATCTCTCATTCTCCCTGTGTACCAGGCCTGTCACCATTCGATCGCGTATAATCCATCACTGGTGGAAAACCCCATTAGACCCGAGGAAGGGCAGTAAATCAACAAAGCCAAAAAGCTTTTCCGACCGCACTCGTTGAGCGCTCATTGCCACGACAAACCCGATCAATCTACCATGTTGGAAATAACCCCAAACATCAGCTAATTGGGGCAAAAAAGGCAGAGGAAATTTAGAGCTACACTTGGCGCTCCCCAAGCTATGAATTTTGAGTTTTCTCACAACGATATCAATTCATGATGAAAGCGTTGTTTTTCGCCAATTGCATGTTTATTGTCGTAAACACACGTCGAACACGAACATAAGCAGTAGAAACGCAGTAATTCAATTGCCAACTAGTACTTGAAATAAGTCACTCTCAAGGGCGTAAGTGCTCTCCCTCTTACCTTCATGCCCATGCTTAAGCTCGTTGCTCATTTGCACAGTGGCTTAAATCAACCCAAGAGACAAAACACAACAAACACTAATCTATAAAAGGAAGTGGTTATTAAGTCAAAGGATATTTTCTTAGAAAAAATGATGTCTTTTTTAGACCATCATACTTTGCACGTACACACGAGGTGAAGTCAAAAACAGACCATAAACATCAAATAACACCTTGACGTTTCCTTGAATTCTTTCTTTACTGACTTTTCTTCACAGAGATCAGTTGTTCAGGCGTTTAACGGAGCTAGTTGAGTATAGTAGAATATTCAATTCAATGCATAAATGTACTTCCCAAAACTTGATGTCTCAGCTGGGGTGTGTTCTACGTAATTATTGAAAACCTGTCACTCATTGAAATCAATATACATACCAATTTTGTGTACCCTAGTTGGTAAACTCTGCTACAATAGTTATCATCTTCAAATTACAAGGTTCAGACAAGGAATCAATGTTCGAGAAACGATAATTTTTCTTACTTAGGTTTATTCTTATAACCGGACGAGTCACATGATAGTCACCAGTAAAATAGCTGGATTTTTGCAGCCCTCTAAGCACCCCATGAACGTGCAGGCCCCACGAAGTCCTCCTGGCTGAGCCCTCTGAAGACTCTCTCAGCTGGCCTTGTCCCTACCAACAGATAACAAAAGACCTTAGGTTTCCCTGAACCTCTCAACATCATTTACTAGGTCAATGGTAAAGTCGCAAACACGGGTCATATTTTTTTTTGGAGCTTGGCGTGATGAGTTGTTCTGAAAGTTCTCAATGTAGCTGTTTGGCGAGAAAAAAAACCAGGAACAATATTTCCGTTACGTGTTTTTTTGTGACCAGATGTATGAGGTTTTTTGAAACTAATCTTAAATGCAAAACTAAACTTGAAACCCAAAATTGTCCTAATTCTGGATTGTTCTTCAATCTTTACTTCTTGTTGCAACAGGAACGTTTTACTTCTAATCACATTTGGGGCCACTGTGATCATCTATTAACGGGAGAACATGTGTTTGTCTTTCCTGCGAAGATGCTCAGATTCCCTCATCAAACAGTAACATTTAGACATCCTCGAATTTGCCTTCATGTGGACGCAGGGGAAAATGACTTTCAGGGTCACTTCATTTTCTTGTCCTCGAAGCGTGTCCAAGTCCTGCATGGAGTGACTGGACAATCTCGAAACGAGGGCAGGAAAGAGGACAGCCTTGGCCTTGCCCGAGGTCTCACGAAGAACGAAAAGAGGCACAGGAGGAAAACAATGTGCTTCAACGATCATTTCCAGGCTCGATTGAGTCAATGTTGGGCGTTTCTCTTTGAGTTTCTTCCAGTGGGCAACTCCATAGAATATGGAGACAAGCGCTGTTGCCTCTACGCTTCGGGATTGGTTCATGAAAGTGGGTGATCCGTTAGTGGACCCGTTTCCAAATCGGAAAGAAGATGAGGAACATCTACTCGATAACCACTCTTCGTCCATAAATCCATGGCATGGATTCTTCGACAACGTTTCTCCGTCTTCGGGTCATTGTTCAAATAAAAACGTCACTTACAAAGGCCAATTGAACGACAAAGGATTGCGTCAAGGCTCAGGGAGACTTTTTCATGAAAACGGAGATGAATTGAACGGATGGTTTGATAACGGAAAACCAAGTGGTGACGTGGTCATAACCAGCCCCCGGCGAGACATTTCCCGATTGATAGGTACTTACAGAGACGGATGCTTAAATGGAAGAGCAACAATGGTACGATCTTATACCTTCACACGACCAACCCAGTTATGACTAGCGTCACTTTTCAGGTCAATGGCGCCACCACCGTGTTCGAGTGCTTCGTCAAAGATGACGTGCCTCATGGACCAGTGAGACAAATTCACATGAAGAAGTTTCGAGAATTTAGACGACAAATTACTTTCATCGGACACCATCGTCATGGAATTCCACATGGAGTCTGTTGGGAGTACCGAGAAGGTGGAGGATTCTTAACTGGTGTGCCTAATGCGGAAGGAAAGTTTACCGGCGAACAAATCACCTACGTGTATCCAGATTTCGAAACATGCTGGCATGGTCGGTTTCAAGACGGAAAAATGGAAGAAGGTTACCCAGGAAAAATTATCGATTACCGCTTCGAGCGGGATATCATGGTTGTGCAACTGAATGTGGATCGGAGAGGCAAGCCGACCCGTTATTGCCTGTCGACCAAGAGCTCAATGGGAGAAGACCTTCTCGTCCCTGATCCTTATGAAACGAAATGGATTCTTTGCGAGAATTCATTGGTGTCTGGTGCTGGTGACGGGGTTTTTGCGCGCCGTGACATCCCCAAAAATACCATTGTGGCATTTTACAACGGAGTGAGATTACCATTTGTTTTAGGAGGGCCCAAAGAGGATTGGTCCACGTCCGGGTATAAGATATTCGTGAACGCCGACTTTAAGTCGGGCGAGAGAATGAACATCCCGTTAGAGTATGTCTCTTTGGAGAATTATTGTGCTACCTTAGGTCACAAAGTGAACCATTCTTTCGAACCGAATTGCACGGAGTGGTTTATTGACCATCCACGATTTGGTGTGATTCCTTGCGAAAGAACCTCAAAAGACATCAAAACTGGGGACGAGCTATTTTTGGATTACGAATATGATCCCTACAATTGCCCAGAGTGGTTCGAAGGAGCGTTACGATCGTTTGTCGGTGATTCTTCGGAAGAGCAACTCGACCATCTGAATGATCGTTATAAACGATTTGTGAGTCACGAAATAGTGGACGAGGTTCGTTAAAATTTGTTTATGGCACGTCTAGGTAAAAATGAGCAAAAAGAGTGGAAATGATTGTGCGCTTATCGACATAAAAATGGCCTTGATCGACCAGCAAATAAACATGCATAGTTCATGATGAATCGATTAATGCTTAAAACTTGGACTAGATGTGAGTGAGCTTGAATGCTTGCGTGGAAGAGTAGAGCTTGTGGGTGTGCTTCGAGATCGGGGTAAGGTGGAATGGGTTCCCATTGGTTCAGCGCTCTTGGCGCAATTCAAAATGTGCCAATCTTCCACCACAATGGAATCGGTCTTGTTGGGATTTTCCCGAGACAAGATGGCCTGGTGAACGTCCCAGAATTCAATGATGACTCTCCCAATGACCGAATTTCGACCTAAAATTCTGCTATCGCTGCACACCATAGTTTCCATTCGACGATGCCCAATATGTGACAAGGGCATGAAATATTCAAAACTCTCTTCAAAGTTGGGATGAACGGTTTGCTTGCGAACACTAGTCTTTCGTTTGCTGTGGGCAATTCGGCGACTACATCCCACACCCACGGTTTGGATCAAGTAGGTTTTCACGTAAGGACTCGGCAACGACATGAAATTGGTGTGTTGTAGGTTTTTGACCTTGCGAATCCCAACTGTCAGCGTTTTGGTCCTGATGTTGTAGGTTAAACGGATCAATACTTTTGGTTGAGAGTCTACTCGAATAGGCGAACTTGGTAAGTTATGGATTTCTGGCCTGATATTCCGATATGATCTGTTAATCGATGCATTGCGTTGGGGTGTTATTGTCCGCTGATCGTGCAAATGCCCATTCGTTGTAGCAACTGAATTATTCACCGGGTATGACTCTTCAAGTTGCCTCTTGAGATCAGTTTTCTTTTCGTCCAGGGCTTCAGGAGAAGCAATATTATTATTATAATTGTTGTTGTTGTTGTTATTTGTGATTGCACTAATGTTGTTGTGATTCTCTTTTGTATCGGCAGTTGCGGTGCTCGACGTTGTGGATGCTGTTTCCGTATCGTCCATAAAAGTTAAACTATCTCCATCTTCAGCCAAGGTCGGATCCGAGTGGATCGGTCCTCGATGGGCAATTTTTACCGGTTTTTGAACCTCTCGAATAGAATGATCTACAACTCCCACGGCTGCAACAGGCTTGAGAGTGGTTGCCATGATCTTATGCAACTCACGGAGACTCTTGTGCACCCCAAAACTACTAGTGGTGGGTCGATGAATATATCGGAACATCAAGGAGAGAGTCACAACTGGTGATTTGCCACCCTTCGCCAGACGGGAGGTCAGTGTGTATTTCTGGTTGACAAAACTGAGGTCAGCTTGGCCCAAAAGGTCGGATAGGTGGATTCTGATGGATCCCAGATCCTCATCTCTCTTGTCGTCTTTAACGGTGATCTTGAGGGTATCTGATGTTGGATCTCGGACCAGAAAGTTCATTCGATGTGAGAAGACAGGGTTGACGGAGCCGATTACAGTTTCTGTCGATTGAGTAATGGAACATAACTCTGCTACCACTAAAGGATTAGGCAACTTGAGACCAGTTCTTCCGCCCAATAGACTACTACAAGAATCCACAAGAATAGTCACGACGCCCTTATGGAAATCATCCTCGGAGTCATTCCGATTCAAATTCAGTTCTGACCAGCTGACTTCTGTATGGAGGGATCCCTTCTTGACTTCCTCCAATTCTTTCCACACATCTTGGGCTTGACGGCTCGTAATTGCAGTGCGGAGAACCTTCACTGGGATGGTGCATTTCCCCATGAAATCGTCTTTGCTTCCTCTGTCCTCATCCCAAATTTCAATCTGAAGGTTATCTAGAGTCTCAGGATCATCCACTGGCATATCAACAACATGGTTCCAAACCGGATGAAGATTATCCGGGACGACTTCAGTTTTAAACACGTGTGCCATTCCATCGGCCACAATTCGTAACTTTGCATATGGATCAGACTTGCCCTGACCCAGGAAAGCTTTGTCCTTGTTCACTAATCCTTTTCCTTCAATAATATTCACTGTCAGCACTCCAGCTGGTAACAAGAGCCCCTTTTGTGATTCGGCTTTAATCGCGGAAAGCATCGCGAGTCTTTCCGGATCAAGCATTGAAACGTGGATGGCGTGCGGCATGACAATGGTATGCTCCAGTTGATCTTGAATGACGTGGCGCAAGAAAAGACCAATACCTGGCATGTCCAGACTAGTAGCCATGCCTCCTAGATCGAAATCAATCTCCGGAGCTTGAAGGAACATAATCTTCAACCCTCCAACAAAAGGCACATCCTTCAGCAGTGGCGTCAAATGTATTCTAGGGAGGAAACCAACAAAAATGCTCGTAATTTCACTCCCAATGATAAATAAAGTGGTCTCAAATAATTACCTTAAAGTTCCGTTAAAACTGAAATTGTTAATCGAAGATCTTAAGGGCGAAGATAGATCTTTGAGAACGATATCAAAATTCAGCCGGAGATCTCCTCGATAATGAAGGCTGACATCTATGATAATTTCATCTCGGTGGACGGCTTGGTGAACTTTGATCCCTCCAATTTTCGGAGGAATCTTGCCCAACGAGAAATCTGGGAATCGAATCATTTTGATCCGGAGTGGACCGAGCTTTTCTTGCAATCCCGGATCCTTTTCCAGATTTTGAAAGGACACGTTCAAAAAGGCTTCCAAGTGTGGCCACAACCGTTTTAAGATGACATTGGACCATTCTGACCTATGAGCATCCGGATGACGAACCCAAGCAGGAAGGTCGTGCTCCGAAGCGACATTGAGCACAGAGAGTTCCAAAGCAGAAGTCGCGGTATTTATCTTTTCTCGTATTTTCCTCCGAAAAGTCCAATCTCGGGTCGAGTAAAAGAACAGAGAGCAGAGTAGAAACAACCAGACATTCCCATTCAAGTATCCGTACAAGTAAACCATGAACCAAGGTAATGAATGCTTCAGGGTCAATAGCAAAATACGGAGGGCGTATGGGAGCATCATATCGTTCTTCTATCAATTGTTACTCGGTTCTTCCCAAGTCACGGCTCACCACGGGCACCAGGAAAAAACTAGGGAAGTCGTCTATAGGTGAGGGCAGGGAAGTGAATCAGCTATCTCACGCTTAAGACTTGACTCCATGGCCCAACTTCTGTTCAGAGATAAGAATATATGTTACTAATTATATAACAAACAAAATTGGTGCGTTAAAGAGGGCAGGAGCGTAAAATTCAACTTAATCATGAATGCTTTGGCAACAATTTTTAATATCACCTCTCCATTCGTTCACCGTTCACATTGTTCTTAATTCTTTTTTCTTCTCTTAACACTTTTCCAGTCTAAAGAGAAAGCTAGGCTGAGTCAAGGACTGTATTGAAAACACTTGTATACCCTCTGTACACGTATTTTAAATGCAATCCAGGTGTCGTTGTAGTTAGTTAGGATCCCAAGAAAATAACCCACACACAAATGAGATGTCAAACACTTGGAACGAAAGGCATGAGGCACAGTGCTGATGAGTTATGGCTCACTCGTTTCGTCTATCTTGTGTCCAGAGTATGTCTGTCATCTTAACCCACTTGGTGAGGGCAAGCCGTTAAGGGTCATTAAAGCACGGCCTCGGTGGACAAGTCTCGGAAAACGATACTCCATTAGGCAGCGCACCAGCTAATCTGTTGCCATAATGACTGTTCATATCAAACTCTACAGATTGCTCAGTTTGCAACTCAGCCACGCATTGTTAGATAGAGATAAATGCCTTAAAGCTGAGCAATGCAATCCCCGTTGTGTTATCAAATGAGCCACTATCTTATTTACCATAAACAGGTGCATAAGCACCTACCTCTCCCTGCAACTTGCTGAAACTAAGTGAACTTTTGATGTTGTTCAGTACGATCGATTGTTAACAAAAACTAAGGATTTCCTTAAGAATACTCAACTCTACACACATCGCTTCGTTTATGTTTGATAAAAATAGAGATATTCCCACTTGAGGGTGCTTTCGGCTCATAACTTAATGTCACTTCAATACTTTTTAGCATCAGAATACCAGATGTTTGAGAAAAATATCTTTCTTGATATTGTTCATTTTGAACAAAAATTATCGACATTATTCTACCGCTAAAAAATCAAATTTTATGGTCAATTGTAATAGCCATTGAATGTGTTACTTCAATGTCTAAAATAACATCTGCCCAAACACTACTATCTCCATTGAAACATCCTTAAGTCAAATCTGTGATGAAGATCTTAACCCATATCACTTTAGTTTTAATTACTGCCATGAGATAGATTCGAATATTCATATGTCGCAAATGAAATATAAATACATTTGGAACTTTGATATCACCGTGTAGTACAGTTTTAAGAAGAGATGGTAAGCTTATACACAATCTTGAACTTTGAATCTACTAACGTTGGTCTAAAGGTCAATCAATCACTAGCCCCAGACAGTGTAAACCGCTACATATTCTTCCCGAGACGATATCAAAGTCCATGGAAGTTCGTGCATAATCCAAAAAGTCAGCTTTCCCGAATTCAAATGTAAAGACGTATCCCACAAGGCTTACAATTGGTAAAATGATGCGCGCTCATTATGATAGCTGTACAACAATGCTTGCAATGGCAAAGCTCACAATTACCTGACGACATAATACATGAAGAATGAAAAACACATCAGTGTACAAATAGCGGAGATATTGTTGACAGAGTGGAAAGAAATTAAAGGCCACTTAGATACCCTCCGAAAATGTTTCCATCACTGCAATATTGGCTTGATTGTATTGAACCTAAAGCTTTTATTGACCCAATTTTACCATTGAGAACATAGGTAACCCTCCAAAAGTTTCGGTCGCTTGAAGAACTGACTCTCCAAGTCCCATGTTCTTAAGGGATTACTGGTCTTGCATGAGATATCACCAGTCATGTTCAATGCTTGGTAAAAATCGAAATGGGTATCGCACTCGTATACCGGTTTTTTTTAAGGTGGAAGGGTTTCTGTTAGGGACCCCACCTCAAGCTTGAGAAGGCGTTCAGAGGTGCGGACAAAAATCCAAATCGAGTTTTAAGCAACACTGATGTTGAGTCTTTCAAAGGTAGGGCCGTAATTTTGAAACTCGCCTCAGTATTTTGGGTCAAGTCTGGACTTTGCACTCCTTTTCTCGCAACATGGACGTCCAAGGTCCTAAGTGAGGTTTTTAGATTGACGGAGATTGGCTTTCCGGTTCCAAACATGTGACTAATTTTCTGCCAACCAACTCTCTGAATCTGGTCTGTTGGTTCTACACTATGGAATTGAGGAGAACAAAATTCATAGGCACAAACCCCACCAATATCGATCGATAAGACTAAAATCGAGACTTATGTTCGTCCAAAATGTATTTTCTCAAACTTTATCTCCGTTTTCGATCGAGTTGGCTCCGTTCATGGACTGGGTCAGTCAGTCACCCTATTGTTGTTTTCCCAGCCAAAGCCTGACTTGTTTGTTGTTCCTTGGTTTCGCGGTTCCCGTCACAGCGTGTCACACACAACCCATGCTCACCTGCTGAGCTCCCAACACAGTGGGTTCAATTGGTTCAATTGGTTCAATTGGTTCAATTAGCCATGGAATCGTCCACCCCCGTACCCCAGACAGAGTCAACGGTCAACCCACCGCTGATCAATGGCACGTCCATTCGTCAGCGAGTCCATTCGCTAGAGGATCCGGATGAGGATTGCGTCAACGTGTTTGGCGATGAGGATTTGGTTGAGCGCGAACTCAAGGATGAATCCCTCATGCAAAAGATGCTCATCTCGCATGACCTTTTGGAGCAAGAACAGAAGGTCAAATTTGCCAATGCCCAGGAGGCGAAAGCCGAAGCCGAAGACACCATCACGGCCCCCCACGCCCAATCACCCGCCCAGGAGCCCTCGCTAAGTCGGGAAGATCGGTACAAGAAGTTGATGGATCTATTGGGACGATCCACCTTCTATTCCCAGTTCTTGCTCAAAAAAATGCAGGACGAGGATGAGGCCAGCAAGCTCAAGGAACAAAAACTTGCCGAGCGGAAGAAGCTCAAGATGAAACTGGTAGTGAGTACCACGCCATCGTAATAATGTCACGCCATGTTCTTGTGCAGAACACTTTGTTCTTATCCCCAATGATAGAAAGAAACGAAAGCCAAGCCTAACCGAGGTCGGAAGCGCAAACAGGATGCGGAAAAGCACGAGGCCAAGGAGGTGAAGGAGGATGGCCATCCGGTCGAGTCCAATGGACCGGCGGCTCGCGCTTATCAGGGCGAAGATATTCCGGATGAACAACCTCTGCTGTTGACGGGGGGCGTAATGCGTGACTATCAGGTCAAAGGCTATCAATGGATGGCCACCCTTTTTGAGAACGGGATCAACGGGATCCTGGCTGACGAGATGGGCTTGGGAAAGACCATTCAGACGATCGCATTATTTTGTCACTTGATTGAAATGGGTGTGCCCGGACCATTTCTGGTGGTGGCCCCTCTGTCTACAGTGCCCAATTGGGTGAAGGAGTTCCAACGATTTGCCCCCCAAATTCCCGTCACTCTGTATCACGGCTCGCCCAAGGAGCGCATTGAAAAACGGCTCAAGCTCAAGGAGAATCACGTCATCGAAGGAATACCCAATAAGGTCAAGAGTGTCTTTGTCACTTCCTTTGAGATTGCCATGAATGATCGAGTCAACTTGCGGCATGTTAATTGGCGATACATTGTGGTAGACGAAGGTCATCGCTTGAAGAACACCAATTGCCGATTGATCAAGGAGTTGCGGCAATACCAATCCGTGAATCGACTGCTCTTGACCGGCACGCCTCTCCAAAATAACTTGGCTGAGTTATGGTCGTTGTTAAATTTTCTTATGGCGGAGATCTTTGATGACTTAAGAGTGTTCGAATCATGGTTTGATGCTAAAGATATGGACCAAGACACGAGCGAATCGGATCGGATTTTGATGCAAGAGAAACAGAACAATATTTTGTCGACCCTCCACCAGGTATTGATTCCATTGCCGTCCTAATCCTAGCCTTCAATAACGCTTGTCTGTCATTCATTTAGATTTTGACTCCATTTTTATTGCGACGAGTTAAAGCTGACGTGGATTTGAAAATTCCCCCCAAGAAAGAGGTTCTGGTATATTGTCCCATGACATCCAAACAAAAAGGGATGTATGAGAATATTGTGACCAAAACCCTGAAGGAACATTTGAGCAAAAACAAAGAGATAGAGCAGGAATTGGAAGTAAACAAGATTGCCGGACGAGGAATGAGAAAGAAGCATGCCGTGGATTATAAGGTACGTCAAATTTACACGTTAACACTTGAGTCCCATTAAAGACATTATGATAGCAATGATAAAAATGAACTTTTGTACACCCTACAGATTTTTTTGGACGAAGGCGTCAGCGCCAAGAAACTCGAAGCGATTGTGGAGTCCTTGAATAAGAAAGAAGCAGAGTCCAGTCGAGGAAGCTTTGCCTACAATGTTGATCGGCTCTCTGCTGATGTTAGGATTAGTTTCAAGAACAGCATGATGGACTTGAGGAAGGCTACCAACCATCCATATCTCATTGAGTACCCTTACACGGAATGTGGAAACTTTTATCGTTCAGATCAAGAGATGATTGACGTGTGCGGCAAGTTAAAGGTCTTTGACCAATTGCTCCAAGAGCTTGTCAAGCGTGGTCACAAGATTTTGATCTTTTCTCAAATGACCAAGATGTTGGATATTTTGGGAGATTATCTTGAGTTGAAGAAGTACAAATTTTCTCGATTGGACGGATCAATGCAATTCGAGGACAGACAAGCCAACATTGATAGCTTCAACGAAGATCCCTCAGTCAATGTGTTCCTTTTATCTACTCGTGCTGGTGGCCTGGGCATCAATTTGACTGCGGCTGATACTTGCATCATCTATGATTCCGATTGGAACCCGCAACAAGATCTTCAGGTGAAGAGCCATCTTGATCTTTATTGTTAGACAGAGCGTTCTTAAATATCCAATCAAAACTTTACTTTCATTTCAGGCGCAAGATCGATGTCATCGCATTGGGCAAACCAAACCTGTCATGGTTTATCGGTTGGTCACTGCCAATACAATTGACCAAAGAATTGTAGAACGGGCGGCTGCCAAACGAAAACTCGAAAAGTTGATTATTCACAGCAAGAAATTCAAATCCCAAGACAACGAAGGTTTGAAAAAGACTATGGAAGCCATTTCACCTCAAGAGCTACTCGAATTGCTCCAGTCCGAAGATCACGCTGGCGTTATTGACCGTGAAGAAGGGGCTATTTTGAGCCAAGATGAACTTGACTTGCTTTTAGATCGAAGCGATCTCACGTGGAAGAATTTCGGTGAACGTTCCAAAAAGGTTAAAAGGGACCAAATCAAGACGGGTAATTCCCAAGTGAGAAGTGAGGGTCTTTTTAAAGTTGTAGATACAGAAGGAATTCCGACTGGGCTATCGTCTATCAAAGAGGATTGATCACCGGCACAGTATTACGAAATTGAATTATATATTCCATACCTTCGAAATCCTGATTTGCAGTTGTACTTATTTTATCGACTCTTTTAAATGCATCGGTAGCTGGCCTTCAACGTTTCAGCTTCCGAAAAGCTTAGGCTAATTTGCCTTTCTTGGTTACAATTTTTTGTCTGTAGTGTGTTTAGAAGCAACCTTTCTAAAATAACCTTTATCTCAATCTTCTCCGTCTTGTTTTCAAAATTTTGGTATGTTGCCCGCCTGAATTCGCACATACTCATCCTTCATTACTAACTGATTCTTGTTTGTTACTTGACGTGCATGTTTGATGTTGAAACAGATACCTGGAGCTTTAAATGACATGGTATTATTATAGATAGAGGATGGACATTATTCAATAATCAACTTCCCTTAAGAAAAGGTGGAAACTCCAGGTTCTCCTTGCCCAAATTGACTGTTTGGTCGTTTTCTCCCTTCGATTTCGGCCGGCAATCTTCCCCCCTCCCATCGACCCGTGACTGAGTGAGCAAATTTGTTAAGAGCACACGCTAGTCGCCCCTGCTACATCTTCTTTTCAACTGAGCCGAGTCTTTTACCTGGGAGAAAATGAACCATGGATTGTGCCAAATGGATCTGGTTTCCTTGTGTACATTCAGTCCTACAGCTGTCATCCTCTCTTTGGAGTTCTATAAAATTAAGAACCCCGTCAGAAAGCTTCATGAAATATGTGTAGAAGAGGCTTAAACGATAAATTTGTTAAGAGCACACGCTAGTCGCCCCTGCTACATCTTCTTTTCAACTGAGCCGAGTCTTTTACCTGGGAGAAAATGAACCATGGATTGTGCCAAATGGATCTGGTTTCCTTGTGTACATTCAGTCCTACAGCTGTCATCCTCTCTTTGGAGTCCTATAAAATTAAGAACCCCGTCAGAAAGCTTCATGAAATATGTGTAGAAGAGGCTTAAACGATAAAAGTTACACCAATAATAACCAAGTAAAGTTTTTGGACCACACCAAGTATGAAGATCTGTTCAAAAGAGCCCAGCAACACACCCATGACGTGGAAAGCCAAAGGAAAACCAAAGAAGATCCTGAAATGCTCGCCAGAGCCGGGGAATTGTTTCAATCTCATATACTTTCGATGTTCACCAGTATGATGGCGGGTCTCCTCAGTCTTATGTTCGTGCCAAGTATCGTGAACGTACTCAGCACAACCAGGAAGTCAGAGACCCCCATCAAAGCCTTCAACAGATACTTGAGCACCTTGAACCACGTCCTGGAGTGGTACAAATCGCCAATGGAGCGACTCGAGTCTCTCAAGAAGGTGCGACATCTTCATACGAAGGCCAATGCGGTGGCCCTCAACAATCAGGGGGTTGGGATGACGCAATTCGACATGCTGGTGACTCAATGGGCATTTGTGGGACCAATTTTCATCATCCCTGAACGAGTTGGGATTAGAGCCATCGGCGCAAAGGATTTGGAAGCCTTGGCCCATTTCTGGTATCTCATCGGGTTTTATTTGGGCGTGAAAGATGAGTTCAACCTGTGCGTAGGTTCAGTGGAGGAAATTCAGCAATTCAGTCGGGCGATCCTTACCCAGGTTATCAAGCCGAGTTTAGAGTCACCAGATACGCTAAAGCGAAATATGGCCGATTCCTTGCTGATTGGGATCAATCTACTCAACCCATTGGTTTTCCCCAAAGCTTTTCTTTGCTTCATTTTCAAGATGTACGAAGCGGATATTTTCGAGCAATATCAAAAGAGGCCGAAAGAGTTTTTGGGTACATTCACATTGGACTCGCTCATGTATCGTTTCATGTGTTGGGTATTTGATGTTCTATTCCACATCCGAATGACCAATGGAATCATGAGATGGATTGTCAACGCACTCATGCGACTGGATATCTATTTGGCGAATTATCTCAAACTGAGGACAATCCGCGTTTATAAAAAGGCCCATAAAATTGATTGAGGAGTTGAAACGGCCAAGTCAGGCACAATACAATTGCCCGCCAAGGCAACGACTCTTCAGGCCGGTACAAATTTCAATAAATATGTGTTTATTGCGTCGATAAATTTTGATATGAGGAAAAATAAAAGAGGATTCAGACCTTTAGCCTTCATAAAATGTTTTTGGACAAATATAGAAGGAACTTTTTTGTGCTTTTGAGATGATTGATGATTCGAATCTACTTGTTTCTGTTGGTGTCACTTTAACTACATACAGCCTTGGAATTTGTGAGACGACTAATGACATTTGTGGTAGGAGGGAAGAGCAAAAATATGGCCTTTATTGGGCCGACCATTCAAATGCTTTGAGCTGAAATAGATAACAACCGTTGGAGTTCCAATACAATCATACAATCTGACACTGAAACGCAAGAACAGGCAAACAACGAGTGAGAAACCAGACGGGTGAGCAATATGATCATCAACCGTGAAAGTAGGGATCATGGCCGCTGAGGAAGAGATTGACCTTGTTGGCCACGGTCTTGCACCCGCTCTTGGAGAGGACGGGGAAATCGTCGGTGAAAAAGCGCATTTCCCCAAGAATCTTTTCAATGTCTTGAACAGTTGACGGGTATCCTTTTCGAGCGATTTCCCTCTCCACACATTGGCGAACGTGCTCTCGTGTGAGAGGAAGGAATGGAATGACTTTTACGGGTATTCCTTGGTCTTGCAAAGCGTCCAATGTAGGCACGATATAACCGTTGTCTCGGATGGCTTGAGTCATGGTGTTCAAATCAAGTGCCTCCCGGAGGGCAATGTCCTCTCGCATGAGAGCCAGGGTCATTTGGTTTAGAGCTTGCCCGCCCACATTGGAGGTGATCAACACTAGAGTACCATTACTTCTTGAAGATAACTGGGAATTCTTTAAAGTGAGAATGAACTTTTCCACTTGTTCGGTGGTACTTTGAGAGCCACCATCAATGTCATCAAAAATGACCAGGCTGTGGCCGCAACTACGGCTGATGTGAAGGCTAAGATCGTCTAAAAAGTGAAAGTTGCGGGTTCCATCTGCAAAGTGCAACGGGACGGTGAAAAGGTGAACATTCTCCGGATTAGGGAAATGTGTTTGGATGAGGTTGGACGCGAAAGTCTTGCCGCTACCCAACCATCCCGTCATGATTAGGGTAATCACGGAATAGTTTTGGGCTGTAAACTCTTGTATGCTTTTGAGAATGGTGTCTTTGGCCACGGATTGACCAAACAGCTCTTCATTCATGGTGCGGGCCAAGGCTTCTGAATCAAATTCTCGTTGTCGATCAGATTCACAACGATAGGAGCGCCATACGAAAAAGCATCCGAAGAACAGCAAACACAAAGAGAGACCCATGAGCACGGTTTTAATCACCATGCAAAGCCTTGAACACCACAGTTTTAGAGCATGGCTTTTGGATGGATGATGGACAGATTCGTCCGATCTGAGCGACCCATTGGGTGTACAAGGACGCTTGTTACAAGGACCACCGTTGATTACGGAGCCGTTGTCTTCACATAAGCAATCGAGTTTCCTCTTGTGATGCCTTCCGTACATCTCCAAATGAGCACTCTGGGATCGTTGGTTGTCATGTATGGACATGCGTGAGGATTCGGTCAAGGGCATCTCTGGATACGAATCATATAACTCGGAATGATGACTACTAATTCTACCGCTTTGACCCGAACACACGGAGGCTCTGCTCGATGCATAGTACGACGCCCTCGGGTCGCCCGAGTTCCTCGGATCCCTTGGATTCCAATAGGAATCCTCTTCGCCCTCAGGATATTGGGGATCATAGTAGCTGGACGCCTCACGAGCCGTTGTGTAACTATAGAGTGATTGGCGATCGCTAAAATTCGACCCGGAACCGTGGGAAGCTTGGGCTCGGGGTTGTGGCTGATGCTGCCGATACCAATCTCGATCGTAGAGATTCTTAAACGCCCTATTGTGCAACGGAGGAGCACTGCGGCGCTTTCGAAGGCCTCGAAGGTCCGGACTGCCTCCACTGGAATGGCCGGAATCACGACTCTGCGAGTCATCGCCAAAGCCGGAGGAAGTGCCTGAAAAGGTCATCTTATCCGACAGCAATCCGGTCAGACCTCCGAGCGGTGAGGTGTTGATGGAACCATTTCGGCTCAAGCCTTGATTCGAGGACGAGGCGGTTGAGCCCTGTTCCTCCTCCAAAGAGCGAGATTTGGGCATCCCGATCTTCTTGGGTTTAAAGAAGCGACGCGCTTTCGAGGTCAACGATCTGACACTGGAGATATCACGCAAACTACTCCGATCCGAGTTCAGACTGCATATGGGGCTGGATGAGGCTTGGCTACCTTGGAGTGAGCCGGGCACGGGGGGACGATATTTGCGATAGTATTGCATAAACTCGTCCTCATCCTCATTGTCATTCTCGTCGGGTTGGTCGAACGAATATTGTCGAGAAATCATGGCTGATAGGAGCTGGCCAAATCGAGGATTTGTACAACCAAGTGAAATGTCTGGCACAGAGCTATTACAGACAGGCGGGCCCGTAGGGTAAAGCAAGGACCAAACCCGACCATGGTCAATAATGACTCACATCCATCGAAGGGGACGGGGTGGGTCTTGATTATGATTTCGAAGGTCCTCGCGCCCTCCGTGTCCAGCCTCCAGTCATCCAAGGAGGCGTCCACGGGTCAACCAGATTCTTTCACCAGATTGGAACACCAGTAGCCAGCGATCGACACTGAGGGTCGGTCGAGCAGCCTTCGTCCCCGTTAACCAGCCAGCCAGCCAGCCAGCCAGCCAACCAACCAACCAACCGAACAACTCCTTTCCTTCTGAGCCTTCTTTTCCGGGTGGACCTGTCCGAGAGAGGTGAGTAAGCTCGCACAGCCAGCCAACCAGCCAACCAACCTACCGACCGACTAGAACATTTGGCTCAAGAGAGGCATGGAACAAGGTCGTCCGATGGCCTTCAGCGACCCATTGCAACATTCACCCGTCAGACTCACAGATGGACAGGCCAAATCAGGTTTTGTGGAACCAGTGATCACAGTGCTCAATTACAGTCGTAAATTAAACATGAAGAAGAACACTCAAACATATAATGAAATAATTCGCGTTAGTATGGCCGTTGCACATCTTCCGTTTTTGGGTCAGCTGATATTTTGGTCCTTCGAGAAGACAATAAAACCTAACCTAACCTAACCTAACCTTTCGGTTGCAAGGACCTGGGGGCGCCTAGGCCGCGGCGCAAGGCTGCGGCAGCTCGTTTGCAAGGGCCTCGAAAACAACGCCAGAATAGAGCTTAATTCTGTAGTGAACAAAAAAAAAAAGATTCCGCGCATCGAGATTCGAACTCACGACAGACAAAAATCAGCTCGGGGTCACGCGCACGCTCGTTCTCCAATAGCGAGTGAAGTTGGCATGGACACCGGCAACGTTTTTATTTAAAGCAGCTATATGTCGAGAGAGTAGCAGCTGACCCAAAAATGGAAGATATGCAACGACCATATTCGCGTAAGACATTTTCGTAAACAACACATTTTACAATGGTGATTAACTTCATTTACGAAACAACAACAAACAACTTAGTTCCTTCCCATTTGTTTCAGGGCTTCCCAAATATTACTAGGGTTGAAGCTAAACCAACTCCATATTCACAAGTCAATTCATAAAACATCAGGCTCAACTCCATATTCACAAGAAAATTCATAAAACACCAGGCTCAGTAGAGACTCCAAAAATATTTAGGTTTCAAGGAGAGGTGAAATATCTAAACAAAAATAACACCAAAGACGTCAAAATATCTAATATATCATTGGAAAAAGACTAAATATTTACCAAATGTCAAACAAAAATATGTCGAGATATGCAATTGAAAACTTTCGATTTTTAAACGTTTGTATTGAGACTTTCAGTGTCGATCCAGTGGCTTGGGCGCCTCTGGCTGGCTATTGGTGTTCCAATCTGGTGAAAGAATCTGGTTGACCCGTGGACGCCTCCTTGGATGACTGGAGGCTGGACACGCAGGGCACCAGCACCTTCGAAATCATGATCAAGACCCACCCCGTCCCCTTCGATGGATGTGAGTCATTATTGACCATGGTCGGGTTTGGTCCTTGCTTTACCCGGGCCCGCCTGTCTGTAATAGCTCTGTGCCAGACATTTCACTTGGTTGTACAAAAGTTAGTTGCCATGTTTCAAATCCTCAATTTGGCCAGCTCCTATCAGCCATGATTTCTCGACAATATTCGTTCGACCAACCCGATGAGAATGACAATGAGGATGAGGACGAGTTTATGCAATACTATCGCAAATATCGTCTGACCTCCCTGACGCAAGGAAGCAAGGAAACGCCACTTTTTGTGATGTCCAAACCTTTCCCGCCAAGTTAGGCCTAAACGTATGGTGCTGAAATTTCTGAATGTCAATTATTGGCATAATTATACAACAAAAATATGTGACTGATATCATTTTTGTAACCATTGATGGTATGTGCTTTAAACCAGGCATGTAAACACACTTGAAATGACTTCAAACATGTCTTGAAGTACAACAGCTAAAAAGTGCCAATTAGGTTTTCTTGATAAAGCAAGAATTTGCTCTAAACACAATCAGTCAATATTTTTTGGGGGGGTAATAATATTATTTAAAGAAAATTGTTTCAGGAACATCTTGACTGAATTTCAGGTAATTTGGTAAACTTGCTTTGAAACTATGATTTTCACTCTGGAAATGGCCCTCAATCCAAAAGTAGACATATTATTGTAGCTCTGAGCTACATATTGTTCTTGAAACTCATGTGGATGCTTCATACTCATGGAATAATATATATTAAGAGATATGACATGTGTTTTATTTGACTATTTTGGATGCTTTTGCAAGAAACAAATTTATTGGAGTCCAAAGTTTAAATTGAAATCTAGTGTTCTGTACTTTGGTATTACTCTGAGCCCTTTAAATAATGCCTGCCATGTATGCAAACTTCCTAATAAGTAGAAATTTAAACTCTACTAAATGACAACTCATCTTTTTTTCACCCATATGTGAATTTTTTTGCCAAATGTGTTGGTTAAGACAAAATTATCAACTGTCCATCCCAGATATTCTAATATGTAATTTTACTGCATATTCCATACATATCTTTTATACTTTGTCAGTGTAAGTTCCTCATCAATTAATAAAATGATTCTTGTGGATTTTCTATCTATGCGTGTTTTTGAGCCACTTTTGCGGAATATTTCACTGATTTGAAAGACAATTTGATAGTTTTTGATTAATTTGTTGTTCATGGGTATTTCATTTATTCTTCTGACTTATGAAATTAATTCAGCACTATTTAGTACAAGGACGGAGTTGTAAATAAAAGAGACCATTTTTTAATTAGAAATACTTGCATGTGCTATGTAGTATGGATTATTTGTTTTATTGATACCAGAGTTATTGTCAGGGGAAAGCCGTGTCGTTTCCTCTCTTTAGAGTCCCTGACTTGTCATTTGGTTACCATGAAGGACTATTAGGTATTAGCTGACTTTCTGCAACCTCTCATATTAGTTGCGCCGTGGGATTCATAAAATGGAGAGTGGTGCACTTTTGCATTATATAGTAATCCTCACAAAGTAATCAAATTAGTGGAAATAACAGGAATGACAAAACAACTGATGAATTCTACAATACAAGATCAAGCTTATGCAACAACAAACAAGCTTATCTTCTTTTTTTCTCATAATAATGCAGCACCAGGGGAGCGCCACATATTTCAATGAATACTCGCATTTTTGTGCCATGTTTTCTTTCAAATGCTTAAAAAGACAATACCGAAAAAACTTCGTGTTTTCAACAAAAACATAATTTCGATATTTTTTTAATTACCTGGTTCTAACTAACACAAAGACAATTTGAACTATTTCTATCAAGGTGAAACTAAAGGTATGATAGCGCTGACACCACCTCCAAAATCGTCCTTTTTTGTAGATGTTGCAAAGACCATAGAGCGAATGAAATATGAATTTGTTGTTAGATAATAAATCTTTTTTATTTGTTACATTTGTCCAAAACTCACAAGTTTATTGGTAATTGTAGATTCAGCTTACATTATATGTCACAATAACAAATGCTTTGACAATATAGCAAACTGCATTATGGTATGACATGTTGAAAGTTTATGACAGCTTCAGTATTCCAATATTTTTAATGAAAAAGAAGCCATTGTTGATTAAGAACAATGTTCAATGCCTGCTTTTGCAAGTGGCCAAATTCCCAAAAGTTGATTTAAAAATTCTCTGTTAGCACCTATTGAAGTTCAATTCATTAATAATATGAGGTTCATTTTGGATTTTTTTTAGAGAAAAACCGGTTCAAAAGTTCGCATTCGTCATCAAATCCAACTTGACGTTTGTAGATTTTTTTCTTTCGATTTAGAAACGGTTGAATATGCTCATGACTGAAGTATTTGCAAACAGTGCATAAAACAATGTAACCTTTCATGAATATGTGTGACCATGGATTTCTAGAAGACTTTCTTTCTTTAGATGTCTGTGGTGTGACAAACAAAAATATACAGTAATATTTTTTTCTCAGAATTGTCTGCTTGCTTTGAAAGTCACCTACTGAGTGGGTAATGATCTACAGAAAATCACGTTTAAATGTCTTATTACCTAGTTAATGTACAGAAAATTACATATGCTGCCAAATAAAAGTTCAAGATGAAACAATTTCAAAAGCAAACTGCCTTATTCCTTTTTCTGGCAATAGTTGTCCTTGAGAAAAGGCTCAGATAGAAAAAGGTTCCTTATATCCATAATACATATGCTATCTTGTTATGCCTCCCAGAGCCAGCGTTTGTCATCGTCTATATTTTGAGGGGGGCGCAGAGTAACATCCCCTTTAGCTACAAAATTGATGCATTTTAAAAACTAATTGATCTTATCTTAGATCTACTGAGTGATGGACTGTCTTCATGTGAGTCATCAGGGGGAATTATCCTTAAGAAAAATAGGTGAGCTGAAGTGAGATGTTTCTTGGACTTGTTTTGCTCATTGAATGCCCTGCCTTGATCTGCCACTTTTAGTAACTTAGGCGATTCTTTTCAGCTGGAAGCAACCCATTCCATGGGTTTTATTTAGACCATATATAAAAGCTGCTTAACATCTACACCTGTCATTGATATCTACGCTCGCTGGACAGCCACTGCTTTTGAAATTTCCCAAAATGTTTGTCAACATTTAGGACTCCATTTTCTCTATGAAAATTAATATCTCTGTATAAAATGTATTGTTGTATTCCAACCAAATGGGTTGTGTTTATTGTTCATGCTTCTCAGCTCACAGTATCAGGAAGAAAAATTTTTAACGAACATCGATCGTTACCTTGTAAGCCCTACGCGGCTTCGCTCCACCATGGTCTACGAGGGCTCGAGGCTGAGGTTGGTCTGAGATGTACGTCGTTCACCTCATCCTGGCTTATCAGGCTGATCGATGAAGCCCTAAGAATAGGCTGCTCTTTGATGGCCTTAGGCCTGCTCGTCAGACGTTGATTTAGTCTCTGTCTCACTCTATTCAGAAGAGTTGCCAATTTGACTTTGTAGGGGACAAATTTGATGAATCTGACATTTTGACCATTGATCATTTTTCTATACCACTTGATGACTGAGGAACTGTCTAACATCCAGTGGGAAGCCGGATATCGCCTCCTAATTAGACTCTAAATTTTCTAAATGCCCGCATGTATTTCTTTTAAGGGAATGGCAGACAACATGGCTTGCACATGCAGAGACAGCTTTTGGAAGAACGAATTATGATAAAAGGCTGTTATGAAAGTCTTTGAGTAAGTGTTTGTCTCTAGGACAAAAAATAAATCAAATTTGTGGTCACATCTTTATCTCCAGGTCAAGATAAACAACCATGGAATAAACATATTCCTCAGGAATTCCGGCGCTTTGGGTGCCTCACCTTGGGTCTTTGTTCCCGAGACTGACTAATGAAATGGTCTCGCCTGGCCTCGAATGAGTTCGATTTTGGCGTCCGAGTGCATTTCAAACCGGGCAACCTCGTTTTCAGCCTTGGAAGGCCTCACAGCTTATTCTTCAGCGTGTGAGCAGTGTGCACGTGCGGAATGAACTGTAACTCTTGGAAACAGCGGCCTGGGTCAGCAACAAGCTATCCAAGCCAACACCAGCAGCACCAAAAGGTCTGTCATGGCCACTGCCAGGATCACTTCCCTTCACCGCTCGAGGAGGGCATGTACATGCAGTCCAGTAAGTCCAGCCTTGTTACGACGTGCCTTCTTACCCACATACATACACTCACTCCATACTCGTTCGCGGCTTTGAACGACTTGCTCGGTGTTCTGGGCTGTGGAGCGTCCCTGGCCATGCCCTGGCCCATGGCCTCTCTCCCTCTGTGTATGTGTGTGTGTCTCTCTCTCTTTCACTCTTTGGATCTCTCATACACACTCTCTCTTTCTCAACGAGACAGTACTTGCAGAGAACCCCAGGGAAGAGTACAACGAAGTATCATCTACCTAGTACTGCTTCGATATATCTCGACGTCATTGCAAGTGCGACTGAATCGACTGAATACATACAGTGTTTGATTTAAGATCCTAGTCTTCGTTGGATCTGTTCTAGAATCCCTCTTGAATTATTGCAAACCCATCGAGTGCTCCAATGGGTGCTTGAGATCTCGGAGCGCAAGTTCCAGGTAGATTCTTGGATTCCTTTCAAGTCTGAATCATGTGGATACCCTCGGCATATCTCGGCAATCGGGCAGCATTGGTTGTGGATTTGCCATAGTGGCACTGGATGAAGAAGTTAGCTGATGACCAAACATAATTCCAGGCACCTGTGTGCAAGTGCTGTTGGTAGTGATGGCGGTGGTGGCGGCAGTGGCGTTCTTCATGTCCCAGATGAGAATGTTCATTAGGATTCCCTTATACATACGACCATACTAGTTAGTTAGAGCTCTCTGCCATGAAAAACAGTTCAATTCCGAGTCAAACATACATAGGAAAAGCTGTCTACTGATTAAAGTGCTGCTGGATTGCTGATCGTATTCCTCCATGAAACCAGACTCGTTTGAGAGAATCTACTAGCACCCAGGCTGAATGTATGTAATTCAAACCCCTTCAACATTGCATTCATGTTTGCAAGAGATATGGAGGAATTGCTCGACAACGTCTTCTTACTCATCCAATAACTAAGTGAGTGTGATTAGCTCCCCAATTCAGTGAGTGTTTTAGTCAATTCAGTTGCTATTCATCTTTAAACGGGTTAAATACAGAGTGACATAAAAAGTCGTCCAATATGCAACCATTGTGGATACTCGCGTGCATCCTCTTGCCCCTAGCTGGAGCCCTCATTACCCCAGAAGAGCAAGGATCTAAGGCAAAACACATTATAGACACCCAATGTGAGGAGCTACTGAAAGACTGGATGTTCAACTACAGTCCTGAGTTGAATCAAGATGACGCCTCACTTACCATCAATTGTACTGAGCTTGACCAACGGGTTCAAGCGCAAGGTTGCATCTACGACAAGCTTTGGATTGAGCTTTGGAGGCTGGACCACAAGGTCCGCGATGTCGAAAAATATGCAAGTTGGGATTATTTGAGCAAGTATCAGCGATGCGAATCGATGGAGCATTTTCAAGTGCACGAAAGTTTCAAGCATTCTATTCCAAGTCATAATTCGACTACCATATTTCATCACGTAGTCCAAGAACATTATGTCTTGCGGTTATGTCCGTGCGGCCGAAGGAAACCCGATTCGTACACTTGTGATTGTGAATCTAGTAGTGCACCGTTGTGCAGCAAATTGATCACCTTTCATCGGCCAACCAACTCCACCAGAAAGGTATTCGATGTGTGCGGTCATGATCGAAATGATAGTAGTGCCCTGGAATCATCAGAAGGGGCCACTATCAAAGCACCAAGGATATCTTGCTCATCGACCACTATAGCTGGGACCATGGCTTCATGCACTCCTCTACAGGATTATGACAAGGTTCAAATTCTCCTTCACCCCAACCCGAGTAATATTTCCAACTGCGGCACGCATGACCACGGAGATCGAAATGTGTCCAGACATACGGTCAGTTTGGAAAAAATTGACGGAAATCTGACCCATGGGCGTTTTACCCTCGAGTTGACGGATCTCGTGCCTGAAACAGCTTATTGTATCGTGGTCGACCTCTCGGATGATCACCCCTATTGCAAACGGAATATCGAAATTGGTTCGCTACCCAAGCACCTTCCACCGATATGCAGAACTGCCATTAAAACTCCCCTCGTCATTGCTTCTTGTCCAAACGCTACAAAACTGCCCATGGTGACCAACGGATGGCTCCTGGTTATCCTCAGTCTCATTATCATCCTCGGTGTCACATTTTGCTTACTTATCATTTGGTGCGTTTGGACCAGGCGAGCCACAAGCGCAAATAATGCAGACCTGGAATATTCGAAAAAAGCTCCAGCGACCTTTGACACCGGAACCGGATCTACCTCAGTGGAATCATTGAAAGAACAAACGATATTTCTGCTTTCTTTCAACGAGTCCAGTCTCTTCATGGATCTGAACTTCAAGTTAGTTCAATGGCTCGAAGCCGTGGGTGTCAAAGTTGTTCACTTTGATGACGATAATTTAAGCGAGGAAATCTGTGAAAATCAAGAGAATTTTGTGGTGGACAAGATTCACGATCCCAATACACGGGTCATCATTGTAAACACTCAAACAGCAGTGGATGCTCTGAAATCAAGTTCCAGTCAGACTAACATGGATAGTCCAACCATGCCACTCACCTCGGTAGAGGATAGTTTCTATGAGCTACGGCTTTTAGCATTACGTCAAATTCATTCGCAGTTTGCGGGTAATTATAAGAAAGTCTTGGTGATTAATTACAGTGGTCAAAAGCCCATGTCTGGCGATATCGAAAACATTACGCATCAGCGACAATGCGTCTTGCCATGCCAGTTCGTCGAATTGGCCCATTGGTTGAAATCTTTCGTTCACCCGTATTCCTCAGCTGTGAATGAGCGAGATGGGGGGGCTTTACTACCTTCTGCAGGTACAAAAGTGTCAACCCCATTATCCAACCAAAGAATTGATTCAAATACGCAAAAACTGGTTGAGTTCGAAGAACAATTTCGAGAGGCGTTTGAGCGGTACAAAGACTCGAGAGGTTCAGTGCCCGCATAATGATATTCTCATGCCCTCTACGATCTCAACTCTTACCTTTTAACACAACAAAAGACCAATCATGGAGTACCTCAAGCGACTTTTTCAGAAGAAGATGAAGAAGAATATGATGCCATAGAGTGAAATAGAGTGAAACCGAGAGAAGAACAACAACTAGTTTTGGAATGTTTGCCCTCAAAACAAAGTGCAAGACGTTGCCAACAATGGGCAATTTCTACGCCTTTGCCCGAAAAAGCAAACAAAACTTAAATTAAAAGATAACTGTTCCGCGTGATAACCCAGACAAAAAAAGATTCATCCTTCTCGTTCAAGTCTTCTCCCGATTAGGAAAGAAAACAAGAACAATCTGCAGAGCTCAAAATACTTTCAAACTGATGTCCAATCTGACTTGCGGAATGATTGAGCTACTAATGACGTATTTTCATTGATATCTTCTTTATTGGTCGTCACCCTCACATTTACAAACGTACGTACCGTACGTACGCACGACCTCTGCATTTGTATCGACGTTAAGTGCATCATGCAAGTGAGTGCGTGTGGTCGTGCGTGCGTTCGTGCGTGCGTTCGTGCATGCGTGCGTGCATGCGCGTTCATCGTACGTTGCGATATGAGGAACAGTTTGATCACGTGATTTCATAACACTTGGGTGATCGCTAAATAGTGCTTGCACTATCTCAATCAAGTGGTTGTGCTAAACCACACACATTTAATCTGATGGCATATGGAAAAGGTTTCCTCCGGATCAGTGAAAATAAAAAAAGTGAATTGTCAGAGGATAGAAAACAGACCGGATTGCTCGAAGGAATTGCGTTGGAGATGCACTTGAAAACCCAATCAACTAGTCAAATCAAGAGAGGCAAATCGAGTCTCCCTCGATAGAGCCAGGGACTCTGCGACAACTCTTGTCCACTATATCTGTTCTCATACGATCTATCTGAACAAATACATGTTTTATTGTCGGATTGAGCGTTCCTTATAGTACTGTTTTCGGAGCTAGAAAAACGACAAAGAGAAATCTGCTAAAAAAGCTACGATGCGAAGAGGTTCCATAAAAGTCAAGCCCCGTGAGATTTTCACACTTGGCTACTCCATTCAGCCTACTTCGGAACGCATCACATTAATCCTAATCAATAATGACATATTCTAAAAAAAATAGACCTCAAAAATATTCTTTTCAACTATGAATGATTTTATTGGAGGGCTCCTTTTATTTACATCATAGAGTCAAACGGACTATTCGAGTCCGATTTTGGTACTTTAGTTGCGGGATTACAAAAACGTGGCATTACGTAGGATGGATGGTTTTGATGCACACCCTGACAGCTTTCATGAAGCCACACCTTTGTTACTTTCAATATAACAAGACCAAGCCATACCAGACACAGGCTAAAAGGAACCAAGGGGTCAATAACTTGTTCCATGATTATGGACAAATTATTTGGTTTAAAGCTGAAGATGGCATGTTCAGTTTCATACATGTGTACACACACAACAGCCATACAATAAAGCCCTGTGGACATATGAAAAAGGCTTTGTTTGACTCATTCCTAAGGCAAAGATCTTTAAACTTGTTTGCTTATTTGGCAATGGTCAATGATTTTTGATAAGCTGTAATACTATTCTAAGTTTGTAAGGTGAGTAAAACTTCTTTTTATTTTTTTATAATCACGCAACTAAAGTACCAAAATTGGACTCTGAAATTCCGTTTGACATCATAGAGTGAGCTTTGTCACCAAACCACTATACAATTTGCAAAGGTTGCAAAATGAACTCTTTTTACATGTCTTTAACAACACAATTTTTTGCTCATTAGTGACAAGATGATATTGTGAATTGCTTCGTATTAAAACACGTCAAATGCATTAGCACTGTAGTGCTGCATCAGCTACCTTGACCAAAGGTGTTGTGACTAAACATGGGTTTTAAGTGCTCCAAAGGCGGAGAAATGAACTTTTGTTCTGGATTACAACTTGGCCAGAAAAAACGGCAATTTGACCATCAGCATTGAAAACACAACGATTGATAACTCACATCAAATTGTCCTGCGTAAGTAATTGAACCTTGGCTGTATGTCAAGGCTATCTGCAAACAAATTATACTCAAAGAGACACGAGCAAATTTCGCTCCTGAATGAAAAAAGGAAAACTTCCGGAAAAAAGTAAAAAAACACTCATATGCTTCAGGAACCTTCCTTATTTTTCTTCATTTCTGAGTATGATAGTAAGAGAATAATTAAATGGTAGAAAGTAAGTTAAGAACAACTACGTAAATCGAAACTTTATGCCTTGGCACATTCGCTCCAGGATTTTTCTTTCATGTTGACAAAAAAATAAGGTTTTATGATACAATGTTTAGAAAGCTACATCCTATGAGCTTAAAGAAGTACATTTTCACTTCTTCCAATGTGATTTAGATTGTTTAAAGTTAGGGATAATAACAAAAGAACATAAGAAGAGCGCATTGTGAATCAAATTCTTTGAGCACGTTACAACATCAATGTGTCATCAATTTTTTTAGTGAAATAAGGCGCAAATAACCTGTGTCGAACCTTTAATGGATTGAGGCTCAATGCATCGAAATTCAGACACTTTTATATCAAAATGAAACTAAACACTTTCAAAGGAATTGGCCATGATTTGACCTTGTCAGTGCTGTGAAATAGGAGAGTCAGTTCTTGTCGCAGGAGAGACTTGACTTGACGTTTCGAGAACAACCTCAGGTTTAAAGGCCATCTACAGTAGAACATCAGCTATACTTTCAATGCTACGGTCCTTCAACGTTGAATTGATATATTTGAAAGAGGCGTGCTAGTGAGGTATAAACAAACTAATTGGTGAATTATTCAAAACGGTTTTTTTTTCATTTATTCGATATGATATTTCTATTAGTATTTCCTTTTGCCTAAGAGGCCATCAAGGACTAAAGCTTTTCAGTTCTCCTGGCCCTGAAGAAGTGACATTTCAGTTTCTGAAGCGATAGTCACGTATTCTTGGACCATATTAGCCAGTATTTCATCCTTGATGCGTTGCATCTTGGATCAGGGCAAGTTGCCATCCTCTTTAAAGTTAGCTCATGTTGTTCCAAATTCTAAAGGTAGGGGGTAACGAAGTCGCTCTCCATTAATTATGGCCCGATCTCCTAGACTTTGAATATTGCGAAGATATTTGAGAAGATCATGAAGTTCAAACTTAAAACATTTCTCGAAGTCCACCATGGTCGGAATGGGTGTTGAGCTCATTTTAGCACTTATCTAATCAATTCAGCATAAGCAGAGGATTATTGAGAGCTTTAAGAGTAAGTAGTCAGTCAATTGGATCTATCTTGAGGTTACCAAGACCTTTGATAAAGAAGATCATGGTCTTTTGCAGGAGAGGCTAGGAAAGATTCACGATCCCATGTAATTTATCATTCGTGATGGGAAGCAATGAGTTGAGGTCCAGGAATCTCTTTGTTGCATACGTAAAACTATAATGTTAAGTTGGATGATAAAGAGGGCTCAAATTTAAGTCCCCGCCTTTTCAATTCATGGATTGCTCCATTTCAGAAGTTTGAGTATTTCTCTTCTAATGGTGATGATAAGAATTTAACTTGTGGTAGAAATGTCTGAGATTCAAGTAGTGCGGTAAAAGATCTGCTCTTGTGTGGTGATCCTTTTTTTTTCATCGTTTCTTCATGAACGGCTAAAGGTCTGATCTTGAGTTATGATTTGGCTTTTAAGGAGCCGCCGAAAATAATCAGTAACAAGGTAAATGACTTTTTCCTTTCTTTGGAACAGGTTCCATTCAGAGTACAAACTGAAGCCTTGTGCAAGACTAAATCCACATGTGTGTACTTTTAACCGATCTTATAGACACAATTTACAATGAGCCATTGTAGCCGGGGTATCTGCCAGGCACTAATCTTCTCCCCCAGGTGTGGTGGGTTCACATTACGAACAGCGTGTTATAGTGGTTAACGAAATCTCCTACCGTGAGAGAGGTTCCCGGTTTGAACTTCCCCTAGGAAACTTTTATAGGCTAACCACACCCACAGACGGAAAATCACACTGATCCCACACATGACATTGCCTATCGAAAATTGAAAATGGGATGAAAATGGGATTGCTGGCTTCGCTGGCCGGCCTAGACTTACCCCTCCGACCCTACCACCCAGAACCAAACAACTAAAAGTGGTTCTATTTGACCGTAGTTAAGAAATAGATATGAGATTCTAAGGACTGAGGCAACAAAGAGCAAAATTTTCATTTCAAAGAGCGCCTTATGTACTCTAAAAACCAATTGCTCAGTTTTGTCTTTGTCTGAACGGCTGTTTGAAGTCGCTTAACAGTTTTTTAATGACCAGCTGACTTGAACCATCCCAAGGAATTGTGCGTAATACCTTTCAAACTTTGAAACTTGCTTCGAAAGTCTTCGGACCTCAAAAAGTACGGGAACCACAGAACATTGCAGAGAGTAATCGAGAGGCGCATTTTTTGCACGTAACCAACCAGTATGTATTGTAAGTCTAATTTAATGCGTTTCACAGTTATTTGCATTTTGGTGACGAGTTATATGAATAGCTAAATGCGTGTTACCACATGAGTAGATTTAGATTAATTTTGTTGTGTCAATGTGTAATGGTCAATTCAATTTAGATCACCATCGTCATGTACCTGTGGTTCGAATCAGATTCAACAAGAAGAAGGCATGAGACTTTTAGTCTAAGGATAAACTAAGGATTAGCGAGACTGAGTGAGTAAGTGAGTTACTCATCGACTGCTGTTGAGCTTTTTCTTTACACACAGCGATGTGTTTGTTTCTTTTGCGCCTGCTCTATGCCTGTCACAACTTGATGAGACATGCATGAGGTTTTTTTGGATCATATTGTTTTGCTATATTCAAGGCGACACTTTAGTTCGTATAGAAATGTGCTAGGATCTAGACTTTGCATTCATGCAATCTAAGACGCTGGACTAAAACGGCAAGAGCCTTCACCACCAATGGCATTGGTTTGCAGGTTTAAAGTCCATTATCTGAAGGACTTCTACTTACGGAGAAGACACGGTGCTATGTATAACGAAGTTTCCTAGCATGCAAGAGGCTCGATTTTCATCCCAGATGTTTCTCAAAGAAACTTTAGTACGCTAAATTCGCACCTGCATATGAACAACCCATGTGATACTGGACTATGACATTGACAACCCCGGCATATGTGTGGATGAACTGACTTTCCTTTTTCAAGTAATCACATAAATCAGTGACATCCATGCTCATTTTATGCACGTAATCTTATCAGTTGAAATGCTTTAGACTTTTATCGGTCCTATATGAGTTCCTATACTACTTTCGGCGTTGGAGGGCACCAGGTATCATTGAAAACAACCCGAACCGGGTTAATATTTCGATTGTTCTGGTCTTTGAGATAATTTTTCCACCGCCTCTTCTCCATTATTGCAACTGTCAATAAGTGTCTAGGAGTCCCTCCGAATGACGTTAGTCCAAGATCATAATAAATTGCCACCTGGATCGTGCGCCTCGACACCCCAAACTCATTTGGCACACAGGTCATGCTGGTGGTGGGGCCATCGTCGATTTTGGCCTTGACGTCGTTGAACAACAAGGCTGCCCTCCTCTTTTTGCTGTCACCGGATCAAGGAGTTGTGGCGAAAAAACTTGCCTTTATTGTTTCGTATTGTGTGCGCCGGACTGGCTTAACATCAATGCTTGGGGCAGTGGTGCTTTGGCTGAGGTGGGCGTTAAACAAGTTGTGGATCTTTTGCCTATATGCTTCCTGCTTATCCATTTTTCATGTCACAAAACATGCAGGACCCACCGAATTGTTGTTGTATAATCCTGGAACGCAGTGGTTTTGTTCATTCTCAATTTGAACTTACGATCTGACGGTGAAATTTAAAACTATATATCTAATACTTTCGCCTAGCCACTCTTCAAATGTTGTATACATATATAGAGATAACGAGGTTGTAAAGCTACAAGATTTATTTGTATCACTTCGATGGAGCGATAGCAAGTGCATTAGTTTAGGCACCACGTTATTCACATGTGTTTAAGTATAAAACGTATGTTGTATTTTCTAGCATTAACAAGCAATTCGTGCATTTCAAACAGGTGTTGTTATTGGTCCAAGTAATTCCCTTGTATCAACAAAGGTTAGTTTTGTTCTAGAGATGCTGGAAGCCCATTTTTGTTTCCAGTTGTTACTAGCAACTTCTGAATTATACCTAGTGACTGGCACATAAGCGTGTACAATCTGCTACATATGGAATTTGTCTTGTTCCAAAAATTTGTGCTATCTCACCAAAACGTTCTGCTATGAATTAGATTTCTATTCAATGTTTCTAACAAGTCATATACGATGCTCTAGTGTATACTCTGACTCCTTTTGATTGAAATTGACCACCAAATTCTACTCTGTCACTAATACAAACAGAGCACTTAGTTTGAAGGCAACAGAAAAAGTTTAAGAGGTCTCAATGTCATTCCAGCTAAGAATGTTTAACTCTCCAGTATACCTTAGTTCATCTCTTGATGTTACTTGCATAATTTATCCTCTCATATTTCAGCTTTCAGAAGTGGCGATACATAATCCTCCACACCGGTCCGTATGCGGCAGGTGTGCCACTTTCCCAATGTAAATCTGACATTCTCTCTTGGCCGTCTTGTTATTGGCCATTGGATGCACTAGTTTTATCCAAATAAATGATCGACAATAATCAATAATCAATTTTTGCTTCGTTGTTTTTAACTATATGAACAATAATAAACATTTAATCAATCTAGTTAATCGTTGAGAGAGTTTGTTAGCTTTAGTTGGATACATATGCTCGGTTAAAAAATAAAAATAACCAACGCTGTTCAAAACACGCAAATGTTTTTGGCTATTGATTCAGTAGATTAGAAAATTGTTTTAGAAAGGCTGCCCTTTTTTACTTTTTTACTTGCCGCATTGTTTGCTCTTTCAAATTTTTATGTACGATTCTGCTTCAAATTGCAAGCAACAAATATATTTTGCATTTTTCCTTGCATATTTTGCCCTGTCTGTTGCATTGAAAAGTGCATTTTTGCCAATCTTTGTTACAATTTTTTAACAGCCCTGATAATAACATGTGCTACAAAAAGATATTCCTGCCTGCTCATTCTTAACTATAGTTTTACCGAGTTAATATTCTGAATGTTTTCTTCTAATTCTTTAAATTTAAAATTCTTTGCTTTACAGGATAAGAAAGAGATACCTTGCTTAAAATTGCAAACTCTTGCCAAAATACATCCTCCACACCTTGGGGAGGTTTCATGATGCCATTTTTCTTTAGATTTGATTTTTCCGGAATACTTTTTGGTCGACAGAAACCTCAATCATTTAAAACAAATCGAAAAACCCTGTACTTATGACACATCAATTCTCTTTAAGTCGCAAGAAACTGTGGTTTTGAATATTATCATATTAGCGATACCACACCCCATTTTTTAAAGGGAATGGGAAGGGGCGAGTCTTTCATGGAGAAAAGCCTTATGCGACTACATACTTTAGATCTATTCTCGATCTAAAATTTAATCATTTGCAAGCTCACTTGCTCACTGATCCAATAAATTCTATTGGAACCATTACTACCAATTTGTCCCTGTAGTTCAATACTCGAATGTTAATCGCGCCCGGACAAGCAGGGAGCGAGTTAAAGAAATTATATTGTTGAAAATTGAACTAGTAAGCATTTATTTTTAAGTAAATATATCATCTTTAGTTTAGTCACTTCCGTTTTTGAACAGAGAAGCGGGGTACGAGTTAAGAGCATTAAAATTGACCATCATGTACTTATCTTTAAGCAAATACATCATCTTAGGGTTTATCATCTTTCATTGCCTGTCTAGTATTTTGAAGATGACTTCAATTACAAATAAACCTTGGTAGGTAAAGTCTGCACAACAACAAGCAGACAAATGATGAGCTCTACAAGACTGTATAGAAAGTTAAAAACAAAAGCCCCCAGGGCTTAACATAAACAAATAAATAAAATAAGCAGATATTCACAAGGGCATTAGTAAAGAAATTAGAGTGGTTTGTTCGTTTTTTCAAAAAAGGAACTGAATACATTCTAAAATTGTGTTATTGTAACGACCCAAAAACTAAGAGAAATACTTGTTACTCGTTCCTTTTTCGACTTCCGGAATGGCCTCCAATTTGTCAATTATCTCATGACAGCTGGGAAACTTAACGTCCAATACAAATTGCCATTTTTGCTATTTCCATCTGGGATATTATGAACAATGAAAGGGCTGAAAATTGTGCTTGCTTTGAACTACTCCGAGAGTGTTCTCGGCTTAAATCTTGTCGCATTTGCTACTTTATTGTTTACATCTTCTCAATCATATTCCGTTGGACTGAAGACCTGGTTCAGCGCAATTGTCAAGGAGCGAAAATCATTATGCGACAGTGTTTCAAACCTTCAACAATCATTACCTCATCCAGGGTCCCTATCTTGACTCCTCAAAACATTATGATGCAATACATTTTGAACGATTATACCAAAATTAAATGCCAATGCTCATCAGTGAAAAATATTGACACAATTTCTTCAAATATTACGCGTTAAGAGATATTGGTCATCTAAATCTTAGGAAAAGTAACGAGTAACCTCATTACATTTTTTTCGAGAAACGGTTATGTAATGAATTACCATTTTTGACCAGAGTAATTGTAACCATAATTCATTCCTTTTATTGAGGAACGACTAATGCCCTGATATTTACAAGTGTGCACAATGCAAGGTACTTATTTGCTTTTATGAAAAAGACAACTGGAATTAACCAGGAACATAGACTGACTTCTCTTGTCCACTAGCTGCTGAAAAGTCAAAATGGTTATGGTTAATCGATGATTTTTCTAGATGTTTTATTGACCATATTGGGTTTGATCCTAATTTTGTAAATATCAAAGTACGGTGCAGTGGACTTCTGATTGGCAGTTAATGATCAAAACCCTTGCACCGATATTGAAATTTGTAATGTGTTTAATGCACATATCATCGGTCAATTAATATCACCAAAATTTCCGAAGCAGAGGAATTAATGAAAATCATCTTTGGCCCTCGTCACTCTGAATTTGGTGTTATGGGACGAAAGTGAAATTCATATGACGCATCATTTCAAGAGTCAAAATGAAAGCTTGTTGAATTCAACTCGGTGAGCAAGCTTGGCGTTGGTAATGGTTTCTCTCCGCTCAAACTATGGTTAGCCATTTCCCATCTGTCACTAAAACAAGCCCCAGATTCAATATCGCACCACTATTGTGAACCTACTCTACGAAGATCTGGTTCTTCACTTGTGGAGCCGTGAAACGTACAGGGCTGTCCAGAAAGCTTTCGGGTAATTTATCGGTTGATGCCATTGGTGAAAATACTTATTACCCATTAGTCATATAAGGTACGGGATATGTAAGGAAAAATGTAGAATTGCGGGCTGATTTTGAGCATTTTGTAGGCTGAGAGCTTAGACAAACACCGCATCCAACTCAAAATATAATCCACATTATTTTCAACAGTGGAGTGACCTGTGCTACAAATTTCCAAGTAATGCCATCTTCGTTGTGGTTTTGACACCTTACTAATCTTTGTTCAGTATCAGAGTACCATTGACTCAAAACAATCTGGCAGATTCCATGGTGTTAACTGGCTTGGCAACTTGTCTATGATTTATCCATAAAATGATGTCAGTTGTTTGGTTTCCCCTATACTTCTCAAGGTCAATTATTAAACTTCTCTTTTAGCAATCAAGCGCGTAACAAAGTAATTCTACAACAAAATGCACCTGGAACAAGGTCGACAAAGGGATGTGGCGAGATTTTTGAAATAACAAGTTTTTTTTGAGAACCGAACCTCAAACAGATAAAAAGAAATAGCAAGTTCCAATCAAACGCGCAATTATCAGTGATTTTTACCTAAAACACACTCATCAATAATATTGGCATTTATGTCCAATATGTACTAAAAATGACGGGTGTTTGGATAAAAACAAGAATGGTTCAAAAGCTAGCAGATAAGCCTATTTTAATAAACATGCGCAAAATGAAGAATCTTCAGTTGCAGCATCTTGAAATGTTTGGTTTTAGGAGTTATAAAATGTCTGGTTTCATTGTTCAGAAAGGCAGGAAGTCTGAGATTTTGTTTCTTTATCCTAGCACTGAAGGTGAATTTGAGGTGAATTTGACCTCATTACCAAGTTCACAAAAAGCTACAAACTGTTCCATTTTTAGTTGACAAGATTGGAAAACCCTCATTCAGGTAGCTTTTTGAACAGCGTTAAATGACACTAATTTTAACATAAACTATATGTTTTGATCGTGAAGATTGTATTAGCTGTTATTTGAGTATAAGGTAGCCCAGTGTATCAAGCTTACAGTACCCTCGGATGTACGTATATAAAGCCAAAGAATTTTAGGCACATTTTCATAACTCTTGTTTCTCTACAATTGCATACAGTCCTTCCCTCAAAATATCCGGGCAACCTTGCAGTCCTGTTCAAGTGGATGAGTTGCCGATTCTCCAAACCCTCCGCAGTCCACGGTATACTCCATCTGTACTGGTTATACGGATATCTTGAGATGCACTTGAAAATGAGGATGGCTCTTCTTCGTCTGGTTGGATTGGTGTAGTGGGTGCTGCCGCTGGTGGGCAGTTCTATTGGCAACTTCTTGCTCCTTTCCTCGTCTTGTGTCGTGTTCGCATGAATGGCGATTGAAGCTTTGCACAGTTTCCCTTTTACCGTTGCTTCATGTTCTCTTTACCCTTACCAAAGTCCGCGTCACGGAGTTCTAGTTCGGAAAAAGCTCCCGCGGAATCTGTTCAGCTCAGTCCATTCTTGGCATTGATTGAAACGATCTTAAAGCTAACACAACCAAAGAGTCATCACTCATCAGTTAGCAAGGGAGAATATGGAGCAAATTCCATGGAATTTGTTGATTTTGGCAACAGCGTGTTTTGTGATAAATGGAATAGTGGACGCCCAGAGGCCCACAGAATATGTTCCCTTAAACAGTTTGACCCTTAAGAAGCTCTTCAGGTCCAATGCCAGTTCCAACGCGAAGGATAATTCAAAGGTGCAGAGCGATCCGAGTTGGTGGTCTACTGTTGAAAACAGCCGGAAGAACCGCAATCGATACACTTTCCAACCAAAGACGTCCACACGTCTTCTGAATCAGTTTCTGGACCTGTACTCTCCGGATCTGACCCAAATCGAAGACGCCAGTGTGAGAGAGGAGCTCTTATATATGCTAAACTACTTCGTAATCAATGACTATGAAGTCGACAAAGGACACGTATTCGAAGAGACGTTCATCAGGATGAGTGGAAAAGAGCCTGAACGTCGAAAAGAGATCATTCCACCCCAAAGACAGAGCATCATTTCCAGCTTTGTTGACGAAACTCTTCGACAACGAACGGTCATTGACACCTCGACTTTCTACCCGCAATTGAGCAAATTTACCACAAAAGACGAAAGTAGTGAAAGTTCAGAAACGATCAATAATGGTAACCAAAATTCCAAGATATTTAGCATTAAGGCCTACTTCACCACTCCTGCCACATTAAGACCAACAATTGGGACCACCAGCAAACTCGATTTGTCCCTTCCTTCAAATAAAACACATCAAGTTGAACGGACCACAGTCAAGACAGTAACTATTTCAACTTCATCCTCCACCACCACAACAACAGAACAGACCACTTCAACCACCTTCTCCACGGAATCGGACATTATCCCCACGAAAAGTATTAGCGCCCAAGAGACCAGCACCTTCGCCCGCAGCTCACAACCCACATTTCCTACATTAAAAATGCTAACATCCAAACCGGAGCAATCCAAAATCACATTGCAAGAACTGCTCCAAAACCCCAACCCAAAACCATCGTCATTGTCACCAGAACCTACTTCATCCCATATTGGCCTGAGCTCAGACAAATATCTTCTAACCCGTCCCGGGGGAACCGATTTTGTGTCCCCATTCCTTTACCAAAAGGCCTCATCCGAGCACAAGTTACAGTATTTCCGACCGATTAACAAAGTACCATCGCCATCGTCCCCTCAGAGAGAGAACATCACCACAGCTTATTTGGCGGTTTCCCCATTTGTGACCACAGAACAAGTTCCTCGAAAGGCTCCCCTTAATTTTTCATTCATTGAATCACCCTTCTTTTTCCACTCGGGTACGTATAAAAAAGAAGACAAAATGCATATCTGGCCAATCGAGATATTGTGTGATAGCTTCAAAACTGCAAATACCGGTATTAGCGAAGAAAGGGTTCACTAAGGGTTAATGGTGAGAACGAAATGCGAACACATGGACATAAAAAGAGCAGAAATTATGTCACCATTCACACACGTATGTTAGTAAAAGCATGGGAAAATTTCGCAAAAAAACAAAAAAAAAAATCCTGCCCATAGTAAACGCACAAGTCGAAGCAATCCAATGTGGCTTTCCAAACATTATATTGCATGCATAAGGTTGAATAGTGAATATGCAACGCCATACGTTCGTTCACGTTTTTTGACACGTCCATCACTCACTGTTTTTTTGTCTGTCAGCTTGAGAATCTAGATTTTTCGGGAGGAAAATAACAATGATCAGTAGATAATTCATAAATACGCAAGTTTTTGCGGCAAAAGGGCTGATCTAAAATCTAAAATTTTCAGAAATATTTTGCAAAGATAAACGATTATTTTGGATGCCTTCGATGGAAATTTCAAATTACTGGACGAAAATCGGTCCAGGAGTCAGACTTTTTCCAAGATTATCGATCAACTTAGCCAACACAAAGTACTACAACATATGTTGAATTCATTCATTGAAATGTGATTGATATATCTTAACCAATACTGTCTTTTGTACAGTATAACATATATTTTCAGTATCAAGATCAATCAACAAAGTATTACTGTCTTAAAACAACTTACCTGGATCGGTAGTGCGCGTCTTTCAAAAGACACACTTTAAGCGGATTGGCCGATTAGCTGCCTTCAGTTAGATTACAGGTAGAAAGATAGAGTTCAAAAGACACATTTAGCGTCGTTGTTGTTTCATTCGATTCATTTATCAAGTCATGTCATTGGTTTGTGTGCCGAGCAACTCTGGGAAGATCGTAAAACTATCGACACACCGAAAGACTAATTACAACACAAAACGTTTCAGAGATTCTAAAGCTACATAATTAAGTGTACAGCTGAGCAAAAAGTCAGCAACCACGGGCAGATGAACTTTATGATCTCAAAAGACTGTTCAAAAATGTTTTCTTGACAATCATAGAGAGAGCTAAGTCTAAACAAGCAATAATTTTTTTCAACCTGATTGTAGACCAACCCACCTCATGTTTTGCAATAATTTATTGAAGAAAATTCCCACAGATCTATTTGATATTCCAAGTTTGGGCAAAGTTACCAGTCCTCTTCGGAAATTGACTTTCACATTTCGCATTCCTGTCAGTGGTGAACACTGAAACCTAGTATTAAAAGGAGGTAATTAGTTGCCTCTGGTAGGAAGCTATAAGCTTGTGAAGTACGAGTAGTTCAACAAACAACGTGACTAATTAGTTACAGTTGAGAAGCTTTCAAATCAGAGCGAAACAAACGTTTCACATATTTCCAGACGAGTACCACGAGGAGCCTCCGTACCATTCCGAGCCTTTGGAATCCCCATTTGCAGTGGATCTAGGGCCAACCTACAAACACCCTCATCACGAAAAACATAAACTCCATTATCCAAGCAAGAATGACGATTACCACGACCGTTACGTTCACGCCGACTTCAATCATCACCGAGCTGGCTCCAATGTTCCCGATTTGAGCCTTGCAGAAAAGAATTTCATCAAGCATCGCCAAGCCACCCCTTTTACTGGAGGCTTGAAGTCCCCCGTCAAGCATCCATATCAAGATTCTGGACCCGTCCATCAAGACCAAAGGCACTCTTCACTCCCTCAGGACGGCGTTGAAGCTACGACGACCGAGAGCAATGATAGAAATCGATTGAATAGTTTACATACTTTCAGCTACAAGATGCCCAAATTTGACTTTGATACCGACATACGGAACTTGAACCCAGTGTTGTCTGGCCGAAATAAGGCATCTCGCCCGACCATCGTGAATAGCTATGTTCAATTACAACGCCCTACTTCAAGGACAACATCTACCCCTACAAGCCCCACAGAACCCCCGACTCGAAGAACCAGACGGCCAACGAGAAACCGAGCTTCTGACAGAATGCCCTCTAGCTCCATATCGAACCGCCCAGCCATTCGAAATCGCATCATGACCACCACGCCCATAACACCTTTCTCTGAACCAAAGAGACCTCGCTTGCAATCGAGCTTGAAGCCACCCAGTGCCATTGCATCCTTATTCAATACAGGAGTGGAAATTCGTACGGCCGATGCTCAGGCGGAGCCTTTGCTTCAAACCATCTCCAGCAGCGGACCCATTGACTTGCCCCCATCGCTACTACTCCATGCGGATTTGAATAAGTACGCAGTTCCGGAGACTTCAGGTGGTAATCGCCAACCGAATCGCGGAGGCTCAACGACGTCCAATCAGCAGAGCATGCAAGCTCCACGGCAAGTCAATAGACAAACGACATCCAAACGAACCCAAAACCGTTGGAGAGATATCTTGACAAAAGAGGACTCAAGTGAGAAGGTCAAGCTAAAGGAGTTGAAGGAGTTGCGCAATCAGAATTTGCTATTGCTCCAAATCTTGCAAAACGCGTTCGGAGAGGAGGATCGCAATTCCTCCCCCCCTTCTTCGTCGAGTTCAAGGGGGAGTTCTGACAACAGGCGGCAGTCTTCCTCGTTATTTTCCAATCCTGTAAAAATTGTTCCGCTAGGTTATGGTCAACGAAAGAAGCAACCAAAGATCGACAGGTTCACTATCTTAAAAGCCCAAAAGATTCCTACTCCAGATAACAGACGTCGCTTCAGGTGAACAGATCAAATCTTCAATGCTACTTTAAACACTGTTGCGGCAAACTTCTATCTTTTGAGTTCTACGGTGTTCAAGTACTCTCTCGCTCTCTTTTTTGTTCTAAATCTAATCAAACCACACAAGATAAAAACAATAACCAATCACTTAGATCGCTCTCTCACGGAGATCATTTCATTATCAACTCGTGCATACTAGATATTGTGCTCTCTGCTTCAAAAGGAAACTAGTATTTGATGAGGTGGGTGTTTTGCGATCGAAGCTTAAAATGGATCCCATCGATGAACCAATGTCAACTGTGTCAGCGAATAATGAATCACGTCCGGATCTCCCGTTATTGGCTCGGAACTATTTCAAAACATCCTCCGGGATAACACGTTCGTCACTTTTGGTGAGACCTAAAAAACAGTTGTTAAGGATTAATCGAGATTGTCTCGGAAAAAAACTGGATCCTTAAAAGTTGTGCTATTAGTAGTAAAAGCAACTGACAAACATAATGAAAACGAACAGGCAATATACATATGTTCGCTGTTTCCTCGAGACGAAAATTCCCAAATGTTTCCAATTAGGGGTAGGTTAGCGTGAGATAGCGTTTAATATGTTTTTAGATAGAAAACGTTATGTTGATAATAAAACAAAATAATAACAGGTGGATAATAAAACTTGACCATGGCTGTCAAAACGTTGTTAGTACGGAAATTATAAAAAAAGAAATTCTCTTTGGAAATTGACCGTGCAGGTTGTTTCTGTTGAATTTGCTTTTAGAGGTCGTAAAGGACAAGCTAATGGAGGACTAAGACTTCTACGTCGTTGCACATGGAGATACTTTATTCAACTCTTTTTCAGACAGTGTGGTCTTCTTTGTAACAGAAACTGGCGGCTACGGAAACATATGAAAATCTTGACACCTAATCTAGATTTCCGTAGTGGAACCAGTGGACATACATATATTAACAGTTTCACTATTCATTCCTTCGACTTGGTAGAGTGTTTGATGGATTTTCCGAACATTTTTATGATTGACTTTACAAGGCATGAGGGATAAGGAAGAAAAAGTATTTATATAGTATGGAAAAATAACAATGATTTCCAAGCAAGCCTCTCATTTCGAATTTGAGAATCAGAAGTGTGGCATCTGCCAGGAACAAAACAAAATTTGTCTAATTTCATAAACAGCATTAAGAACAAAGTTTACCTATTAGGCATATTTCTTCAAAAGTATAACGAAAACCCAAATGAAAAAGGCAAATGAAAAAGCAAGGAACTTTGGCTTTTTCAGCGCCATTGATTGAGTTTGCTGATTACGTATATTGGACTTTGTAAAAGTCAAAATTGGTCATCTTTTCCTAAAGGAGACAATACGAAATCATTCGTCAGCCAAGGGTCAAAGACACAAACGCACCATTCAAAGGGAAACAAACTCCATCTCATTCCAGGTGTTGGACTTGGCGGCCTTGATCTGCATTCTGGTGCAATTCCGTCCTGATCGGGCTAGCCAATACTTCATGTTTGTCACAATCAGTTCGTTCTTGGTTAATGGACTCATCATGTTCCTCACGTTGTGCCATGTCACGCAAATCTGTCCTCGAACCCCCTTGATTGAGATGGGAGCCGATGCTCTGTGGATACTTTTCTATCTCATTGGTGCGTCTCTTCTTCTATCGCGGTCATCCTCGCTGCTCTGGAATACCAAACATCTTAAAGCCGCCGGTGTGATTGGGTTTATCAGCATCATTGTTCGTATTGGATGCATCGGCCTAAACATGCTATCTTGGAAGAGGAAGAGAAAGCCCGTTAGCATTGGCGATCATCCATCGGCACCACAAGATGTTAGGATCCGGTACTAAGATCAAAAGAGCAACGCCCTGTAATTGAAATACATAGCTTTCTCGCGTCAAGAAGGTCCGGGTTAAATATGGAGTATTGTTTCAGGCAGACAAAGTGAAGTGGTGAGAGGCACAAGCCCTCGTGAAAGTCACAGACTTTCAAGACTTAAGAATTTGAAAGCGTTCCAAGTCAGTCGTTCGATCCCCGATATGGAGAACTTTCTAGGAGATATCTCTCGATCCGTTCAATTAAGTGACGATATCAACCGCTTGTTGGAAGTCCGAACGAATCCACATTCAGGCAGGGGTGTGATCACCAAAATCGATTGCTCCGAGAACCAATTAGTCTTCCTCGAGGAACCCCTCGTTCTGGGCCCCTCGAATGATCCAACTTCAGAGTTTTGTTGTGTCTTGTGCTACAAAATATTGGGTACCACGACTTACAATCAATGCGAATCATGCAGCCTTCCCATTTGTTCCGAAAAATGCCTGAATCAATCATCAGGAATTTGGCACTTGAGAATGGAGTGCCCACTCCTGGCGAAATCTCGATCATCGATTAGCGCTCAAGTACTTTTGTCCACTCGGTCTTGGCTTGCGCCAGTGAGGGCCTTGATCCTCAAGCTCATAGACAAGCCAAAATGGGGCCAGTTGCTCCAGCTAGAACATCACCTTAACGAAAGAAGGAATTGCGCGATATTGCAAAGACAGCAAGCTCTCGTTTGGTTCGCCATTCAACAACTGGCAGTTGTCGAAACGACTCAAGAGGAAATTCGACAGGTTTGTGGCATCTTCGATAGCAATGCTTTCAGATTTGGAGTGTCTCGCGAAATTCGAGCCCTATATACCCTGGTGTCATTAATCAACCATGATTGCCGGCCCAGCACTCGCGTCATTTTCGACACCCAATTTAAGGCCAGGTTGTCCGCCCGTAGAACGATACGTTCAGGAGAAGAGCTCACCATAACGTATGTTAGCCCACTCTTGAATACTCGGGAGAGGCGCGAGAAATTGCAACGATCCAAACATTTTACATGCACCTGTACAAGATGTGAAGACCCCACGGAGTTTGGGACTCATTTCAGCTCTCTTCGTTGTCCAAAATGTATCAAAGGACACTTGGTAGATAACGATCTACCATCTTGTGACAACTGCTCATTCAAAACGACAAAAGAGAAGGTCCAGTGCCTCATGACCGCCCTGAGCCTAAAACAAGAAAAGGCCCTAAGAAAAAGTGATTCGACTTCTTTAGAGAATATCCTCGGGATTTATTTGAAGGCACTCTCTGACAACCACTCTCTTGTGATTGATCTGAAACAAAAACTGCTATCAAATCTCAACCGTGAGAACAAACTTCAGACGTGGAAGCGTAGATTACAATTGAACCAGGAAGTAATCAACCTCCTAGATCGAATCGATGGATCAAACTCAAGGCAAATGGGGTTTCTGCAATATCAACGCCAATGCTTTTTCGTCATAAGATTGGCCCACATGCAAAGATTGAAGACAACTTGTCAAAATGGAGTCCAAGAAAGTGACGAATATGAAAGAACGGATTGGTTAATAGGAGAGCTTGAAAAATCGTTGAGTCTGGCAACCAAACTTTTGAAACATGATATTAATTGCCCCGAGGAGTTAAAACGTCATCAGGTCAAATAGATATCGTTACAATGTTCGTACAGGGCGTTCCGCAAATGTGGCTACTCAAAAGTATCCATTTAGCTTATTTACCATGATGATTTGTCGTCTGATTAATATTAGGCTTGGTCAGGGCCGAATTTTATATCCAGACAATGTTTTGATACATATATTTTTTTTTAAAGAACGCACGGCATCATTGTTAATGTCAAAAGAAAAGTTGTGATCGAAATGATCTCACGCGGAATAGGGGTCTCATTCATTGGAAAGAACCTGGGAATCAGCCGCCAAGTTGTCAATGATATTAGAAAGAGGTTCAAAGCCTGAGAAAACAGTGTGGATCCCGGCTATGTTTAATGCCTTCAAACTTTTGCGAAAGTGCCGGAGAAGATCACGAACTTGTAAAATTTCAGAAGGCTGCAAGAATTCGTAAAGAAGATCAAATCATCTCTTGCTTTGCTGACAGCGATGTGGCAATGAATCCACTCACTGACCTTTGGGTCGACGCCATCAAACACTCCACTTGTAGAAGATAGTATCACAATGCTAACTCTGAGCGAGTCGATTTTTCAGCCACATCTTGAAAGTGTTTCGTGTATTTGGGCTTCAATCAGTCTATCAAATTTGCAAAAGGTCGAAACGAGAGCACTCGTATTGGGGGAGGACTCTATACAAGAATTTTCAGAACGATTGAATGATTCTTGTAGAACTGAGGGCATTCTGAGACCTGCTACATTCATTGTTACGAGGCACGAACTTGGGTCACCACAATCGTCCTTTCTGATCCCTGGTGTCAATTTTCCTTCGAATGGGCCGCGGTAGTACAAAGACAGTACCAAATTTTAATTTACTGTTTCTCGCCAAGCCAAGCCCCAATGCTGGTGAAATTTGAAATGTGACTTCTTTCAACTTATACCTAATCGATATTTTCAAGACAAGATAACTGACTAAACTGTGATCCGACAAAATAAAAGTACGCAGCTGAACGCCTGTGCAGAGTTCTCCATGTATTTCGTCCTTCTTGAACTACCACTTATCAGCTCTAAAAACGTGTTTGTCTGGCTTGCTCCCAGTACATATTCCTGGCTGATGCCTAGTGGTTCGGAGGCCTGCTTTTTAAAGCTCGTACCTCGAAGCTAAGGGCTTGGGCGTTAACCGGTATGAAACTGAACTCCCTTAAGAGGTTAGGGGATGCACATTCTGGCTACCGTCCAACTCTTAACTCAGAGGTACAAGGGTTTAAAAAAACTCGGCTCTGGTGGCGAAGCAGCAGTTAATAAGCGATATTTACAATATATATTTGAATAGCCGCAGTTCCGTAACTTTTGCCAAACTGTAATTCTTTTCGAATCGAAAAAACACCAATGTTCTAATAATCACTTTACGCATATTAACTTCACTTGAACAAACGAGACGAACGTCTCACTGATACATCACGGGATACGGCAAAATTTAACAATTCTTCAACACTTGATGATTTAGCACAGATTTTACGACCATTTGCATTCGCCTCATTTCTCGTTCTTTGTGGAAGTTAGGGTTGTCCAGTAGAAAACGATCAGAAGTATCCAAGATCTCAAACAAGACTCGATGATGGTCGTCTTGAGATTTGAGACCACCGCCTCTATTGGCCACGACCGCTACCTCTTCGAAGAGCTCAGTCAGTACTGTTGGAAAGATGGCAAAATCCTTCACCAAGGTTAGACATAACTTTAATAACAGGTCGGAATCATTGTCTAACTCGCGCTTTTGGAGTTTCTTGAATAATTCCATTTCCAATACCCCTCTGATCGCGAGATGGGGATATTCTAATAAAAGCCTCAATGCCTGGCTATCAAGACCTTTGGCGAGGAGACCTCTGAACTGAGACACAATCGTTTCGTCCTTTTTTGTCGACGCCGCACTGACTTCGACTATTTTTTGGGTGAATGGTTCTATATTGCGCTCCACAGCAACGTTGAGTATTTTTTCTTGATCTTTGAAGAACATTTCCACCAACTCCTTAATGCTGGAACTCAATGCAAGTGCACTCTTTTGCACTTCTTCAGTTATAGTGCCTCTAAGAGTGTCGCTAAAATCGTAAAACAAGGCCTCTCTTTTGGTTGTTTTGGAGGTTCTTTTCGTAGCTTGCTCAACGGGTTTTTGTGGAAGGTCCTCGGTGGCAGTGCCAGTGACTGTATCTCGGTTCCATTCTTGGCCAATTACTGCAGAGAGTTGAGGAGACTTTTCTTTAGGTTTGACAGCTTGCAGGTCTTGGTTTCTCTTCGGAGCTTTGATTTTAAGTTCTGAACCAGTGTCATATCCTTCAAATGTGACATACTTTGACTTCTGAAATAAACGAACAATACGTACGTACGTGACTTTTTCACTAATATTATCAGCCTATACTTCTTAGCAACAATCAAATATTAAAAAAAAATGTCGCCTTCCATATCTATCTTACATTTCATCAATTATCAAGGAAACTTTGAGGCGCTTAACCATACCCACAGACAAAGAAGCAATCTGATGTGGATCAAACGCTATCAAATGGCAGACCAAGGCTCAATCCTCTGATCCTGGCTAATAATTCTACAATCTAGTTTGTGTAAAGTTATAGAGATATGTAAATTCTTTTGAAATCAACCCAAAGCTTTTCGATAGTGCGAGAAACATAAAAAAGTAGAGAACAATATATATAATAGCGGTTGCAAGATGTTTTGAAAGCACAGGGTACCTTAAAGCTTATCAATAACCTAGTTCACGTATCTAGAGGGCGGGAAATCACATTTAATGTGCATAGCATAGGGAGGTGAATGTTGAAAACAAGATAAACCCTCAACATAATCTCAGTTACTTAAAAGGCTTAAATATTGCATCGAGATCAATCCCAATTAAGCGGACAGATCATAATAGTCTCATGCATTATTCAAATCCTACCTTGTTTTTAATTCCATGAGGAATGATCCCCATTTCCAAGGCGTTACCATAGAATCCGAGGACCTTGGTGTTGGACATGGTGGAGTTTGGTGCAACGATGATAATCTTGAATCGGACTGGCATTTCAATTACTCTTACAGATGAAAACCAGGCTTCAGATTCCTCTCCTTTGATAGTGATTTCTAGGTGCACCACGTATAGCTTGGAATGTTCGGGAGAAAATAGAACGAATCGGTCTCCACTAGTGGCCATTGTCATATGGAATCCGCCAGAAACCGTCGGAAACTTGATGGATTGTATCAATTGCCAAGTGTCGCACGAGTACAGACATACTTTCGAGTTTAGATCATAAGCCAAAACAATATGTTTCCAAAACAAAGCTGTAGTCTGAGTGAAGGCATGATCATCAGGAAACCATAAACTGGAGATGACAGCAGAGTCTTCGCCAATTTTAGGACAAGGATACGGACATTCAAGTTGTTGGCCAATAGGCTGGTCAAAATCAAAAATATAAAATTTTAATTCTCGTTTGACCGTGGCTACCACTACTGCAGAGGCGTCCGGACTGATCTTCAAACGCGTGGCAACGCAATTCAAATTGATCCGAATTCGATATTGGACCAATTCAGTGTCCAACACAACCTGTCTTTTCAGCAACTCAAGGGGTTCGGAGAGATTGAAGATATCAACCACGGAGTTGCTCGCCACCGCCACAATTAGAGCACGTGCCACCTCAGTTCCGGCAGGCTCGTCTTCGTCAATGATGAACGGAGTCCAGGCCATCCTTCTGTGAGTAATGGGTGCCAAAATCTCAAACGAAGGGTTGATTTGCAACACCAGATCCAAGTGGAGGGATCCAGAACTCTCAGATCGGGGTCCAATTTCACCGATTACTACCTCTCCAATGTCATTTAAGATTCCCAACAAGATTCGATGGGATAGATGGGCAAAAGCCATGTCGACAATTCCACCCTTGACATGGCGATAATCACCTTTTCTTTGCGAGGCACAATGATAAAGACAAACAACCTCCCTCAAATCTTCGCCCAATTCGGCTGATATTCCAGAGGGTCCGCGGGTTTGAGTAAATGCCACATATTCCCCATGGGCGTGAACGGCGACAAAAGGAACGAAACCATCGGTGGGAGGAGGGATCTCCGACTCCCAGATGATTTTCCTTAAGAGTTTGCCCGGCTCTGAGATGGGTGCCTCTGCCGGAACCTGGATGAACTTGTTGGTGTGGCTGATTTGAGACAGATTCAAAGTGGTGGGCAGGGTCATGGTTAGAGCCGATTTGTGGGTAGGTCCTCGAGCACAGGCAGGGTACATGGGCGGGGAAGAGGAAGAAATCGAGGACGAGGTCTCACTGGCGTTGACACGCGCAAGGCGGGCACGGTAACTTTTGATGGGCGCGTCCTCGGAGCTGGTCCTCCCACAATAATTGGCCATTACTAGTGTTTTTCAAAGCGAGTACTTCTTTGGGTTCTCACCTCAACAGGTTTTCGTCCCAAATGTAGGGTTGTAAGCTGATCATCCATGAAGTGATAAACCAGTTGGCTGTTCTAGTCAGCAGGGTGATCATTTTTTTCACTGTACTCAACAGGTTAGACAGATCTTTTTCCAAATAGCTCAACGGGATCTTCGTTCACGTCATTGTTGAGTTTGATGAAAACATTAAAAGAACGCTGCTTCGCCAGATAAAAGCCCATTAAACAAGGTCCACGTGAAAATAATTCTGCAAATATACTTTTTTTCACGGCATATTGATTGACTTGTGAATGTTTCAAATGAGCTTTGTCCCAACCCAGGGTTTAGGGTTAATTCTAGTGACCGTAGAGGCTTAATGTGCGTTTTGAGAGCACCTTCAAGTCTTCGAGAATCCAGGCTAGTTCGAACAATGAAGTCCACATCTCTTCTTTCTCGGGCTCCTTCATTGTTTAATTTGCTTCCCTCTGATATTCGTAGGGAATACGTAGGCCTTGTTGATCCGGTAGCATCTTTCAAGTCAGACTTGAACAAATTTTTAGATATCATTCCAGATCAACCCTACATTCAAGGATTAGCTCAGTTTGCCAACTCAAATTCGTTGGTAGACCAAATATCATATAAAAATTGAAAGGTAATAAATAGACGAATTATAATCTTTCATTTTAGTAGTACTGGGGATTACATTCCCTGTAGCGGTTAGAAAAGCCCGTGTAAAACCAAACCCAAAAAAAAGACCTCTTCTAGATTTTTTGGAGAAAAAAAAACAACAAAAACTTGAAAGTGTGAATGACGAAAGTAAAGTAATCCTAGCGACAGACATCATGAAATAATTCAGGACGATCTTGATCCGGAGCAAAATGAGAAGAATTCTTCTTTGATCTGGTCACCCTGATTATCTGGAAAGCATAGAGGAAGCAACTCTTAGAGAGTGCGATGAGAGCTAGCTAGGGAGGCGGACTAGTTTTCAGAGCGAATGAATGTCAGCTGACCGGCTGCTTGGATATAGTTTCTGATTGTAGAGGCGCTGCTTTCAATCAGCTAGAGCTGCACTGTCCACTGGTTACCAATTCAACTGCAGTAACAAAACTACAACCAACTCGATTTTTACTCTTCTATGTTACTTCTTCTATGTGGAAAGGGCATGAGCGCCATGAGGGCCATGAGTCAGAATTAGGGTCTCATTCCATCCCTGAGCCAAAAAGCTGCTTGTGTTTTCCTCATATCTGGACTTCTTTTGCCATCCATTTGGCAATGCTCAATTTCCTTAAATCAAGCCAGTTAAACCACAATAGGCGGTTTTTACTATTTCTTGGTAGATTTCATGAAGAATCTCAAGTAACACTGGGTGTCATTTTTAAAAATTACAACTTCTCACTGAGAGTCCCTGAGATAATCCAATAATCCGAGCACATTTTAGCACAGTTACCCAACTGATTGAGCACTTAGAGCAGGTCATTTAGGGAATGGAAGGACACAAGTTGTTGATGTTGACTTTCCTGAATTTGCCAAGGCCTTTGATACAGTAGATTGTGGCCTTTTATTGGATAGACTTCATGCCATTGGGATCCAAGGCAAGGTTCTCAATTGGATAAGAAGCTTCATTCAGGATTGGATGCAAATCATTAAGGTCAAGGGATCCCTTAGCGACACACATGATGCCAAGTCGGGCAAAGCTTTTCAAATGTGTGGTTGGATATATTGCACGTTTAAGTCCAGAGATAGCATCACAATGCTAAGTCTGTTCAAGTCAATTGTTCAGCCACATCTTGAATATGCTTCACCCAATTGGGCTCCAATGAGTTCAGTAGGTTTGCAAAAGGTTGAGCATGTTCTTGACGCTTTTGGTGATGGATTTTTGACGCAGCTCATGTCAAATCCCACCATGTAGCAGGCAACATTCTGGATCTTCTGTTAACAAATTCTTCTCATCTTGTCTGTTTCCTTTGTTGAGTGTCAACCTAAGCATACTAATTAAGTAATCAGTTTCCCATTGTGTTTGGACTTGCTTCTGCAATTAGAAACAAAAAAGATTGTCCTCAAATGGTACCAGATTTTTCCACGGCTAACTTTGAAGGTTTCAAACAATACCTGAAAGGTTTTGAATGGGACAAAATAGTGTTTTCCTCCTCATTGAATGATGAGGCTTGGTGGAATTTCAAATGTATTCTAGATCAGGGTTCTACTACATTTGTTCCATTACGCAAGAGGAGATCAAGTCATAGGCCACCATGGCTGACCAAGCATCTTTTGTCGCAAATCCGGAAATGAGTGGCAACGTTTAAGTCGTCTAATGGCTTAAATCACAAGAAGGAACACTACCAATTTGCTAGACAAGTTGAAATGAATGTGCGCAAATCTAAAGAATGTTATGAAGAGAATTTGTCAAAATCTATAACTTTGAAGTCTTTCTATGGATATTTCAAAAAATTTGGCCACTCCCAAATTGGGCCAATACTGGACAATCAGGGTGTCTTGGTGGTCAACAAACATGAAAAGGTTGGACTATTTAATCAATATTTCTTATTGGTGTTTGAGTCATGGGATCCTACAAAGCAAGTAGAAACCGAGTTTGATCTAAGGAATCCTAATATGACGTTTAAATTTGATGTGAGCATGGAACTGAAACATATCAACCAAGCCCAGCAGGACATCATCATCAGGTGTTATTGTTTTACCACAAGGATTCAACCACTCCCAATTCATCTATCAGCATCTCCTGCCTGATGCCTAGAGCAGGATTCTGGGAATTAGTCATCTCCTATTCTCTTGCTTCACCCATCTCACCATGGTGGTGAAAAAGCCTTATCAAGTTTTGAGAGACATACGGGTTCCCATCTCAGCATTTCATTATATCTTGCAAATAGATAAGAAGCACTTTTGATCTTACCACTTTACTGAATCATTGCTCCCATTAAATGCGTTGGTGCCTCAAAGTTAACAAGATACATTTGGATATTTATATTTGAACACATTTAGTTATGTGATTCTCAAAATCAAGTTACAAATTCAGGGAGCCAATGAGTTGATGGCTTGTATGTCTCCTTTGGTTGAAACTGAGTAATGCAAGAGAAGTTGATCAGCCTGACACCCTGCTGCCCAACTACCAAAAAGTGTTCAAAGCAGTCTGAAGTGGCTTGATTGGAGTGACTTTTCCCTGGCAAGCCCTCTAGAGCAACTCAAGAGCATAAGAGAAATAGTCAGCTTAAGGTGGCCAAATCTACAAAGCATTTTCAAAGCTCTTCTGGGAATTGTTGATTGGACACAGATTGGTCCAATTCATATCATTTAGTTTATGTTTACTTTGAGGAGAGGGTGAGGGGTAATATAATATAGGTGTGTTGTAATGCCAGAAGAAATCAATCAATTTCCTTCAGACCTTGGAGAGTCTTGTACCTATTATGAACACCCTGACACCACACCAACGCATCGAAATTTGAAGCCAGTGCTTCTAGTGATAACGCCTTTTGATTTCTCAAGGACAAGCTGTCGTATCGTACGGTATCGTACGGATAACAGCTGTGATTGTTGTAGAAGATTAGTCTCTGATGATCAGCCTTAAATTTGCAATCATCGAGTGATTTTAAGTGAGCTGTGACTGTGCTGCCATATGGTGGCTTAGCCCGCCAGATATTGCTACTTCTGGCGTTTTTAGATTTTGCCTGGCGGGGAGATTTTTCTTTTTGCCGGGAAGATGAATCTGGCCGTTTTCTGGCCTTTTTGAACTTTGTGCGTCGGGAAAATTTTCAACATTGACGGATAGGCTGATTTAGGTGGGTTGCTGGCGTTTTTGAATGACTTTAGGCGTTTTTTGACCAAAATATCATAGGAATTGGCATATTTTTCCGAAGCTTTGAAGATGCTTTGCAAAAATGGGAGTTGTGCCTTGGCCATTTTATCTCATTGTACTTTCAGTTTCATACTGCAGAGCAATAAGGGCCCTTATTTGCAACATCACAGGGACCAAAGAAAATGGGAAGAGGCACGGTAGATTTCTAAATAAACTGCTCTTGCCTGGCCTTGAACGCAATTTCTTTTCCGGACATGATGTGACCCGGGGCATTAATTATAAATAAGATTTTAATAGAATTAGCCAAAAACAACACAAACGCATAATGATTAAATACAAGGAGTTGGCCCAATTGGCCCTTTATGTGGTAGAGGCTGAGTGACAAAGCGCCCTCTGAAGTGTAGAACGTAAAACATATTTCTTGCAGTGTAAGGGGGCTATTGATTAATGTACTGAACACTTTTAGGCACAAATTGACGCGTTTGAATTGTAAATCATGCTTCAATTGAATGATCATCAATTCCTTTCTCTAGAAGTAACATGCTATGTGTTTAGTGCAAATAGAGTACACACGTTACTGTTTCAATAGAGGTTTTCAAGGTTTTCAAGTTAGAGTTTTCAACTTCAGAGGCAATCATTTTTTCTCAGCTGCTTTCTCAATAAATCACACAATGTGGCACAATTCTGGACAAATTGGCAATGCATTTTTTTACTGAAATTGAGGTATGGCCAAATGATCACAATTTTCACTTGTTTCAGCATTGCAAAAATGTCCCCATCCTCTTCAGCCTCTTTCAAAAAACCAGACCATAGACAAATATGCAGGGCCACTATGAAAGCTTTCAGAGTTGAAAAACGTTTTCTGTCATAGATTCTAAGATGCTTGAAGGTGGATTATGATTTTCAGCAGACGCCATGTCACTCACATTTTTATGTGTCAAAAATGTTCAAACAGTACACCTCTACATCCACTAAAACAATGAACCATGGCTCTGCTCTATGAGATGCAATGTTTCAAAGTAGTTGAATTGTGAAATCCACAGAGTAGGGTGAAATATTTGCCACTCTGCTAATTTACACCCACAATCTTGAAATGTCTGGTCATAACAGTCATTGGTGACAGCACGTTCTGTGTATGACACAAATAGTTAACAGAAGGCCAGGAAATTCAACTCATGCAGGAAAGCATCTCACTGTACATTGAAGTGCCTTAGAATACTAAGAGAATATCTGGCGTTTTTCTGGCGTTTTTTTTAAAAAATATTTGGCTGTGATTTTCTTGAATTGGCGTCTTTCTAGCCTGTTGCTACCTGGCAGCACTTAGCTGTGTTACAAAACCCAGCAAAATGAACATGTTTGTTGTTCATTGATCAACACACTGTCAAATTGGCTCAATACCACAATGCTATTTGTCTACACAAGAATGCAAAATGAAATAAATGTCAAATTTCAATGCATGCTCAGTGCGGTTTGGCTGGGCATGTTGTCTTTGGTTTTGCCCCATGGAATAACGTCAGTTGTCCATGAACGCGTTCACTTGACAAGCCCTATACAAATGATTGAGCTTGTGAGAGATCTTGGCGTTCATTATAAAGGGAATTTGTCCTTCCCAAGACATCCAGTCGTGCAAATTCTGTTGAAGGACAGATAAAACGCAACTTCACTACGCAACACCTTTGCGTGCTTTGACTACTATATAGCTATGTTATATACTATGTTCGTCCAATTCATAGAAAACCATAACTAGAATGCTTAAGCTCAACAGGAGCTGCACCGCATGGGCGTCTTTTCAGGTCAGCTGACGCTGGTGGAAAAGGGACAAAGACATTTTGTGAAATCTTGCTTTGGGCAAGTTGAATTATTCCCATGAAATGGTCATCATTCATGTTTTCTTTCAATTTCTTTTGATTTTTACAAACATACATGAACAAAGAGCGTTAGAATATGATAAAAATCAAAGTGTTTTTGACAGAATGCAACTTACATGTCAAAAAATTTGCAGTTTTGCTCTGCAAATCACATACATACGCATTTGCCCTCATTTTAGTATCACATCTCAAAACTGTAACAAAATGTAACAATAATGCAATGCACTAATGATGCATTCAGATTTTCGTTTCAAACTCCAGGAGCAACATATTTATGTAAGTGATCATATACTAATGGATTTTCTTTGGATGTAGTCTCATAAACCTTGTTTTTTGGACGTAGAGTCATTTGAGAACAGCTCTTGTAGATGATGGTTTACTTCTTAAGGATTGTCAATGTTTCAATTGACAATGTGGTACTATCAATTCCACGTAAGACCTAGATTTTTTTTGTTTCTGTTAAAGTGTAAATGTCAAATTACCAATCACAACTTTTTTTTGTCCAGAGTTTTTCATTCAGATCAAGGAATTTAATGGCCGACTTGATGAATCTCGCTTCAGGCAAGTTGAATTATTCTCATGAAACGTTTGTTATTCATCTTCAATCTTAATTTCTTTTGAATCTTACAAATATACAGGTAGAAAGAGTGGTAGAATAATGAAAACATGCTTTTTAGGGCATATTACACGTAACATGTCAAAAAAAGATTTGGACATTAGTAGAGCAAATCATGTACTCCATTGATTGCCCTTGTTTAGCAACGCATCTCGAAAATCTCGAAAGTGTAACAAAATGTATCCGAAATTGCAACGCAATGATGAGAACAACTCGGAATTTCGTTTCATCTCCCAGTAATGTGCTTGAATGTGGGCGACATGATTGCGCCTTTAAGTAATCAAGGCAATTCCGACACCTCTGGAGGTCAGCCTGAACCTAGTCTTGTTCCTTGCGTTTCAGTTAAGTGTTTCCAACACATGGATGAAAACTTCAATTTGAGCCCCATTTTAAACTCTTCAAAATTGCTTTCTTAAAAAAGTGGTCGGACAACTTACTTAACCCGTTTTATCAAGCGTGCTAGACGAAAGTAATTGCTTGACAAGGAGTCTTATTAGGGGTTTCTACTCTGAATTTGGACGAGCCGTCAACGATTCAAATTTGTACCATAGTTGTCCTAAGTAGCTTGACTACGAATGAAACATTTTTTCCACCAGCGACAGCCGAGACGAAAAGACGCGATCGCAGTCCACAGCCAGATTGGTGAGTAACGTTTACAACGCCTCTTCTTTGTGGTCCCCCGGGTTACGGTACTCTAGAGGGCTTGACTAGTTTGGGCCTTGATTATCTAGATCCCCTACATTTTTGGGGTCTTCCATCGTTGGAGCGGAGAAGAATTGGAGTTGATTTGGTTAATTTTTTCAAGATCGACAAATGCTAGTCAGGTATCTCTATTCTGTGAATGGTGTCATCCTCCTAGTCAGTGACGTCTCCATCAGGGCCACTCGGTGCGTTTTTGAGCTAGAGGTCCGCAAGCCCCTTGTCAGGACCTCGTTACGACTCAATGAGGAATGATCTTTTCAGATTAGGTGGTTCCAGTTTTCACTTACCGCGGGGAGATAAAGTATGTCACAGGGCCGTTCGGACCTTCTAAGGCGGCTTGAACTATCTTGAGCCGTTACGTGTATTTTATCCCTTTTTAGCACGAACATGGCCTTAAGCATGAATGTCATAGTTTTGATTCGAAGAATAAAGCCTTTGGCACGCGTTTCATAAAAAAAAAATATATTCACCAATGAGCCAAATATCTGCTTTTTAAGTTTATGTCGTTAAATCTACTGGCCGCTCTTCCGTGGCACGTACTATCGCAGCGGCAAAGCCAAACTCACTCTGATTATCAGTTCAGTCGATTAAACACGTTCATCGTACTTGACGCTCATAATTCTTTCAGGCAAGTGATCAATACTTGTTGGGATGAAAAGTGTGCTAAAGAGTCTTATTTTTTGATTCAAAACGATTATATTCATGGTTAGGGCCACAGTAGGGCAAAAAAGGAAAAAAATACGTGTAACGGCTCAAGCTGGTCCAAGCCGCCTAAGAGTGCTTGACCGGCCCTGTGACACTATTTCATATCCCCGCGGTAAGAAAAAAAAGAATCACCTAACCTTTAAATATCATTCCTCATTCCTTTTTTATTCGTGTGCTGGATCATTGGAACTAGAGGGCTTGTCTAGCCCTCTAATTGGAACGCTCTACCCCTGGCGATTCGGCTGTCAACAACTTCACATGCGTTCAAGAAGGTTCAATTGCTACCAAGAGCACTTCATGTATTTTATTTTCTATTTTTTTTGACATTACTAATGTATGTGTGTATGTGTTACTTTGATGTGTTTGGTTTGGATTGTACTGCAGTATTCAGAGAAGGTACGAAACGTATTTAATGCTTTACGTTTTCAAAAACAGCATTTATGAACTTTGTCCCAGTCCCGGTTTTAGGGTCAATTGTAACGACCGTAGAGGCTTATTGTGCGTTTTAAGAGCACCTTCAAGCCCTCGAGAATCCAGGCTAGTTTGAACAATGAAGTCCACCTCACTTCTTTCTCGGGCTCTTCATTGAATAATAGGCTTTATATCTAATATTCGTATTGGTAACGGTAACGCGTTAGTTTTTCTAAAAAGTAACGGCAAAGGTAGAGAATCGCCCTTTTAGCGAAGTAACCGTAAGGGTAATTGAGACGTTTTTTTCGGTAACACTTCAAGCCCTGGTCATGATATGGTATATTGATGAGCAATCATTATGTCTTACCTTTTACACATTACAACTATTTGTACACCTTTTATATCTTTAAGAGCCACGTTCTGGCACTTGCCCATTTCCAGGAAGAGTGGTCCAAAAGCTTTCGATCTGATTTAGTGGCTAAGAGAAAAACGAAGAATTTAAGGCCGCTTTGGGGATCACCAAAAGAAACGAAAAACGAGCAGTTTTTGTTCTTTTGGGGTCACTATAGTTACATCATTTTGAAATGTAATGGGATTACAATTCCTTTATCGATGAAAGGAACGAATTTCTTGTAATTTTATTTTTGCTAGCCTGCTGATCCAGGATCATTGGACTCGATTACAAAAAGGAACGTTTTTGTGTTAGGGACGGGTGTATATGTACGTACATTGTGGAGGAGTTGGAAGGACGTCGTCGTTATTTAACACGGGATATTCCCGTCAGTAGACGCTGCCATTATTCTTTAGATCTGTTCTAATGATCACAGATTTAAGAAGGTAAATGAATGACTTTGGCCATCTACTCCAGATTTGAAATTACCTCCTAGATTGGTAAATAAAGTGTCAAAAACTAAAAAAACTATCATTGTTTAACTTGCTCTCTCCAATATTCGTAGGGAATACGTAGGCGTTGTTGATCACAGCATCTTTCAAGCCACACTTGGAAAAATCTTTAAAAGTCAATCCAGATCAACCCTATATTCAAGGACAAGCAAATATCATTTAAAGATGAACAGGTACAGAACAGACGAAAAAAAAAACTTTCATTTTGATAGCACTAAGGATAACATTCCCTGAAGCGCTTAAAAATGCCCGTGAAAAAACATCCAAAACAAATATTATCCTCTTGTTGTGTCTCAAGAGAATGTTAACAATAAAAACACATTTGAATCCATGAAAGTTGCAACTGGGATAAATTTGAACGATATATATTTATTCGTATTTAAATGCAATAAGCCAAAAATCACAATAGCCCAATAATCACGTTACATTCGAATTTGAAATCTTCCAGCTTTGGTGATGTACTTGACACCTTTGAACGGCTTGTATTTTTCGCCATACAGATCCAGTCGACTAACCTTCAAACCTGACACAGCCATTTGGGTAATAGTAAAAGACACATTTAAGGTTGGGTTGCTCTCGGGGGCTGTGGCTCCATTCTGGATATTGATCTGAAATGAATAGCAAGTGCAGATGTGTCAACGCCACGGCTCGAATCGAGTCTGAAACAAAAATTACTCACGGTGCCACGAATGTTTGGCAGCTTCTGTGGATCGATTTTGCCCACATCCCAATTGAGAACCTTACTGACTGGATCAAAAGCATATTTGCCTTGGGATGATGTCAAAGTGCAATTCAGAACGACTTTCGGCATGGGAATCTCGACTTTCACATTCTCCAGCTGTCGTCCCATGGTTTGCTTGGGACCCAAGGTCAGGTCAAGCTTTCCGTGTCCAGCTGGGCTAAAATACAGGTTGTGACGGGCATAGACGGGTATAGCCACGGCGTTTTGAGAACCAATCAAATATGACATGAGACGAAAGCTTCCATCTGGGGGAATAAAGGACAAGATCTTTTCTGCCTGAAAAAGAGGCAACATTGTCTGAATCATTTTTTGTGAACAAACGTAACACAGAAAGTCGAAACACACCTCCCACCGTTTAAATCGTACACAAGGATGAAAACTTGTATCGTCGAACATCCTTGGATTCATGAAAGACATCGTCAGATCTGGCATGCCGGTTAGCTTGACAACACAATCGATCTAAAAAAAAGTAGAAGAAAATCTTGTCATTCGTGCAGTTTTCTAGCCTCTGTTCGAGCGACTTACATATCCATGAATTTCTGCCGACACCATACCACCTGAGGTATCAATAATGGCATCAACCTCTTCGATGACGTCAAAGTAGGCTTCATTATTTGTATACTTCACACCCGATCTTCGCCACGGAACATTCGACAATTGTCCAGTGGGCAACGTTTCAGAAACACTATAGTAAAATGTTGAATATTGTTATAGGACTCAAACCAGCAACAAAATTTGGCCAAAAGAATGAAGAAAGAGCTACTTACTTGGATTTACCCGTGACAGAATTCACCACAGTCCGAAGAATATTGGGTGGCTTAATAAGCTCCTTCAAAATATTGGATTCGGTGGCCAACGGGAAGCCATTATCCAACATTTCATCTAGCAATTCATACACTACCACGTAATTCTCCTTAATGATGGTTTCCGAACAATCGTTAAAGTAATCCCTGAACGTATCAACGACTCGATGCAGGAACTCGATCACGAACAAAGGCGGCACTGTAAATTCATTATTACTCTGCGTTCTTTCTTTCTGACTTTCACCTTTTCTTTCCCTTCACCTTCTGACTTGCAAACAGCCACAAAGAAGATGTTACACCTATAAATGGAGATAAGGTAATGATGAGGTGTTTCGATCACCGGAGGCACGTCGTCCATGGATGAGGCCTTGTTCTGGGCCTCAAAAAAGTAATCGCAAACCGAGCGAGGAATCACCGCCTTCCAATGTTTCTCCATGAATACATCTCTAAAAGATAAATCATCTAGCGGGAAATGGACCAATATTCATTAGTTCAGTGGGGTGAATGTGGCACTTCCAACATATGGTGTTGGATTGCCATGGAAACATTGAGTTCCAACCTACCCGGAGGAATTGATCACAAAGAGGCTGTGAATCATGTCGAGGCTATTTTCATATGGGCACCCTCTAATAGAAAATGAAATCCTTTCAGGAGACACAGACAAATGTAAAAAATACTCCTTAATGATGAGGTGGACGTGCATCAAGTGATGTTTTGGTTGGTCAGGCTTGCCACTCATCTACATTTTTGAAAACTCGAGCATGCTGAATGAATGTTGTCAAGCATATTATTTGGTACAAAGGCCATCAGAAAGAACGAAAAATCGATCAAAACCAAACTTCAGGATAAATCACATTGGGCAAAATCACGTTCGATTTAGGCAAAAAAACTGAACTGGCGCAAACATGACTCTTTTCTACAAGCCTGATTTAAGACTTGAAGGAACCAATCAGGAGACAGAGCCAAGGTGAAATTGACAACCCTTTAAAGGAGCAAGAACTGAAATCAAAAGGACAGATTAACGTTGTATATTTATTCAATCTTTAGATTCGAAATTTAACTCTTCCTTACTTTCCAATGGGAACAAAGTTTTCCCTTTGCTTCATTTTAGCATTGAATCAAGCTATATATGTGATAGTGGAATATATCTTTTGGAATTCCTTGGAAACGCTATCGCCAAACGTAAAGATAGGTGATCAAGTATTTTCAAAATCAATTGAGTGTTCCATGTATTTCTTTTGCATGAGACCAGCAACAAACTGATGACAATATTGTACCTCGAATGGAAAAAGATTGGGATCACCAGAATTTAATCATTCTAGCTTCCTTACCCTTCACAGCATTGGGGCCGAGTTTTAGTCATCAACGTGCCAGCCTCCAAGCTTCTTCTCATTTTCCTGGCATTCGATCTCAAAAACCAGGTCAACACAGCCCAAAGGGGGATTGCTGCTGCGTTTCCTAGTTACATCTGCCAACACCGCCGGCTCTTCTTACCTTTCTCGTGATGGTTCAGCTGACTACCACTCCCTAGGTGAGAACTGACAAGGTCCCACCGCTCCCAGCGCTCCCAGCGCTCCCGGGCTGGGAGAGCCCTAAACGCTCCAGCTGGTGAACAGCCAGTTCATTTTGACGTGAGTGGCACAGGCGAGGCCCGGGCTACATGGGCTAAGGCAGAAGCTGTGGAGTGGTCGCTGTGCCTGCCGGTTTAGCCGTTCCTTCGCCGATATTCTGGGATGATCTGCTGGTGAGCTGAAAGTAGGGGCAGAGTACTGCTGATAGCAGGCAGACTGTGGCCATTGCAACTCGTGAGAACACTTCAGTCAGAGGGCTACACATACAGATCGAAAAACAAAAATCCTGACAGAAAAAGTTCAAAAAAGTCCAAGTGGTCCAGTGTCGTGGGTGGACAACCACTTTGGCTCTTGCCCCACCTACTGGAACCACCTCCATCTCATTCCATCCTCTGTAAAATAGGTAAGAACTTCATTAATGTTTTGCCCCATGAACCTGGACCAGCCCAACCCGGCCTGCCAGCCCGTCAGACATAGTAACCCAATTCGTCAAATTAGAAATTTTCGCATCGACTTTTAAGGGACATAGGACCATTTTCTTAATGGAAAGTGGGGTTCTGTGGTAAGAGATGACTGTTTCATATCACGAGGGTCCAACTATTCGGGTATAGAAAACACTTTTGAGTCATGAATGTTCAAAAATATATTTCTTCTCTGGTCTCCTGTCCCACAGCTGTCGACAGCTTTGTCAAAATGGCGGCTTGGCCACAGCTTCTATTGCCCAGCCATTCAGCCCTTTTGCGGCCTATTTTAGGGGCATGCGTTTCACATCTTAGATAGTAGCTATAGTAGCATTGCCAGCAGCTGTTAATGTTATAAAGGGTGGGAAGGCAGAGACGACAGCCTGAGCTTGGGCGGTATGCAAAGTGAATCGAGGCCATGTCAATGCAAGCTTCTTGAGGCCAAGCTTGACGGACGAAATCAGAAAGAGAAGGCAGTGAGGGAGGGAGGAAAGGCGCCAGGAATCACAAACGGACCTAGATGAGATCGATGTGGCAGCGTCGATTGACCCATTCATGAGGAATTGGAAGGGAGAAGGAGGATGTTTGCGACTGGCGAGAGCAGTTCGGCGCGAGACAACGTTTCTTCTAACATGATGTACTCAATCGCTATGCACAAACTGCAACTTTGAATATTTACCGAGGCACTATCCTGAATCGGAGCAAGTAACCCTTTGGATGGGCATTCTTCTCTTACTTTTTTCCCACTTGTTCATTGCAAGGAACGTGCTTACATCTCCCAAATGATGAAATCATTCTGCGTCATTTCTAGTCATTATCTCCTGCTTGAACAATTGAAATAACTTCCCATAAAGTGAAATGCTTTTCAGAAAGCTTCTGCCTTCCCAATTATTGCGGTTGTTAAATTGGTTAACAGTGTTTTGCCTTGATGTACACCTTGATCAGAACGTAGGTGCTATTGCAATCCTTAGATGTATATCTGCAACCAAAAGGGAATAAGTGTATATTCAGTTAATTTTCAACTGATGAATCTGGTTCAAAAAAAGATTTAAACGCACCTCTTTCTTTCGAACGCAATTTTGATCGAACCCTACAAGACGAGAATACGCGAAGGTGTTGTGTAAAAATTTCAGCCAAAGCCAGCTCTTCCATCCAGTATCGATTGCAAAAAACACCCTTCTCCGTGTTATCTATCTGTAAATTGCATTCTGCTGCTTCCGTCAATTGGTAAAGAAAGCCCAGAAACGAAGCTATCCTTGCCAGGAGCGGGCCTAGTCTCGGTTGGCTATCGCATTTTCATCAGAACCTCAAGATAGTTTGGCGGGACGGCTCCATTTCTACTTTCCTGGACGAGAAGCAGCTGGCAAGCGCAGCCACTGTCATAGATCAGCTGCCATCAGTGCCCTTCTCTTTTGGGCATACTGCTAGCTCGCTGCCTTCGTACCATCATCCATGAAGACGAAGCTGTTTCGGTCTGTTTTACAGTTGGCGGCGCCTTGAAACGTATCGTCCTCCGGGCCGCCTCATCTCTCGGCATCCATCCATCCATCCAGTGCCAGGCTCCCGCTAGGGTGGAGGACGAATCAAGCAAGTATGTGGCTGGGTGAAGTGACAAGCTCGTGGCACTCTTCTCACAGGCGAATTGAACTTATTACACAGGTGTAATGTAAAATTCATAGCCCCTGAGTGACCAGACCGTGATTTGTGCGAGGCCCATTGTTTCGCCTCTTGGTGGAGGGACAGAAGCTGTTTTCCCCTTTGTGGTTTGACCTCAATTGACCAGCTGCTAATTCTCGTCCTCTGCTTTGTCTCCACTCTGTTCCAATTCGCGGCCCGTGGGTCGGAGTAGGTCGCGCTTAAT
>NC_081449.1:10385433-10399920 GCF_007210705.1 Tigriopus californicus | reverse complement strand
GTCATCAACGTNGCTAATTCTCGTCCTCTGCTTTGTCTCCACTCTGTTCCAATTCGCGGCCCGTGGGTCGGAGTAGGTCGCGCTTAATCCACGTAGGTAATATGCAGCTCTTCTTCTGGCCTCTCGTTTTTGTTTGCTTGCCGGAAGAGCGGCCTCATTTCTTTGGCTGGTTTCTTGTACATTTTTGACTGATCTCGGCTGTCTTTTTCGGATTGAGCTTTCTGTGATGTCTATTCATCAGGCATGAAAACGTGCCTGCAGTCGTCGTTCTTGTTCCAAATCTTCGAGTGAGAGGAAAAAACGTTAGCCCCAAAAGGAGGAAAAAAGTGAGACAAGGTCTACCGGGAAGGAGCTCTCGTGCCTGGTTTTCTTGATTGTGGATAAAAAACCCAGACGTCTAGCCACTCATTTGCTATTGAAGGTAGAAGAAAGCTAATGAGGTTTCGGGACCAAAACTAGAGTAGGCCTCAGTGTCAGTTGCTTATGTGTTCCACCATTGAAGAGGATCGGTCTTGGGGATGTACATTTATAATCTCTTTTCTCTTTTAGATATTATGAATGACGAAAAGTGTTCCATTTATAATTGGAACCAGGGAAGTCATTGTGAAGAGATCCAAACTGTATTGAAGTCAGCTCTATAAAGAAATGTCTGTCCATGGGAACAACCCTTCTCAAAACACCGGTGAAAAGACCTTCACAAAGTCTTCAAACAGTGTTAATGAGAGTGATTCCGAGTGGGAGAGTGATGGAGAGGAGCTAATCCATGTTGAATTAACAGGCATCTTTCAAGACGAACTCAAACGAAACCCGGACATTCAAATCAAGTTCATCGGGATTGAGTCCGAGCATCCCATAGTCCAATTAGGCAATCAAGTATTTGAAGGTGAACATTCGCAAACCCTTGGTACCTCAGTCATTTTCACGAAGAAATCGGGCACCGATCCCACTAGTGCTAATCTTGACCCGGTTTTTCAACGACCCATCGGTGACTCCCTAGAGTATCTCTGTCGCTCAGACAGTAAACTGTTATGTAAACGGGTGTTTCTTAACGCCAAAAGCTAATCCACTTCGTTTTAAACGTTCCAAGTATGGATATGGTGGAGCGGGGAAATGGCCACGGAACTCGTGACTTAGTCCCTGTCTCGAACGATGAAAATCAATCCACTGGCAAACGACCAATGAACGCCTTCTTACTCTTTTGTAAACGACACAGAGGTCTTGTCAAAGAGCGCTACCCAAATTTGGAAAACAGGAACATCACCAAAATCCTTGGTGAATGGTGGCAGAGCATAAGTGATCAGGAGAAGGCCAGCTTTAACAGCCTTGCTACAGAATTCAAAGAACATGTTTTGCGCGAACAGCCTAACTTCAGATGGAGAAAGCAGCCCACAGCCAATGCAAGCCACTTAACTAATTCAAACTCCTTAGCCACAATGCCATCTGTGAACCATAACAGTCGCGATTCCTTTAGCAGCTCCTCCCCCCACAACAACCCCAGTCAATTAAGCCCGGTGGAATTGAGCAATGGACCAAGTCCAAGCCATGATGGCAGTGGAAGCAGCAGTCCAGAGCCCTCGCCCCCAAGCAACGACAGCAACACAGGCTCCGCCCCAAAGCATTTTAAGAAAAGATTTCTCCAGACTGCAACTGAACAACAAGCAAAGATGAACTCTGAAGATTCAGCTTCCGGACCCGTGTCTCCCGACGCAGAGCACGCTTGTAAAGCTCTCTTGCAGTTGGCTGGTGTCCGAGAAGCGAGTCCTAATGGGAGCCAATCCGGATCGCGATCAGGAACGAGTAGTCCACCAAGTGATTCTGGGAATGGAAGAGACAGGAGCGAGGGTGGAAATCGCCCTGCTAATGGTGGCAGTAAAACTGAAGAGTTCAAAATCCTTAGAGACGCCGTGTGGAGCAGAGTGGCTAAAACGCTCTTGAAACAGGAGGCTGAAAAGGGCAATCAATCCCACGAGGATTCTGACGATGCACCTCTGAATCTCTCTAGCCAATGCACCATTCGAGGTCAGCAGATCATCGAGCATATCATCGAGAATATTTTGGACAAGCCTTTGGCTGATGGAGAAAGAGTTGAAGAACAAGCTCCCAGTGTGTCGTTCAATAACAACACTTCTCGGATGAATGGAGATGGATTGGCCTCGTCCAACCAGCATCACGAAACTGCCGAAGAGATCAAGGAGAGAATTTACATGGGTTTGAAGCAAGATTTCCAGAATCGAGGACCCGGAGCCAAGGATGATAAAAAAGATATGAGTGCTCTTTGGAATCTTCTTCCCCATAAGATGGCCAATCAGAAAAGTCAGAAAATAACCACTGCCAACCCAAAACTCACAACCCCAACCACCCGTTCTCCTTCGCCGTCTGTAACAAACACTACCAAGCCCACGTCTGCCGTCAACCGAAATGACCTTGCCAATAGTTCTTCGTCGGGGCTTGACATCAAGAGTCTTCTGGCCCACTCCCCCGCTCCTCAATCTCCCAGATCAAAGGCGAATGGGAGTAATCAACTTCGAACTTCCCCACCTCCTGTGTCTGTGACATTAATCACCACAGAATCACGTTCCAACGGAGAACGCACCAATCGACCGTTGAATCTTTCCACGACGCCCCCTCAAACCCCGTCTGTTAGTGTCACCCCAATGTCAGTTGAATTGAACAACTTCTCCAATCAGGACAAGGTCTCCAGCCTTGCGGCTCCAAAGCGGCCTCATGAGGACGATGAAGAGGACCGTAGGCGTAGCTCAAGATCTTGTAAAGGCAAGCGCTATCAGGAATTACGAGACGAGGGTCACTTGGGTCGAAAAGGGAGAAAAACTCATCGCAGCGGAGATGATCCTTCCCATGTGGACGAGGGAGGGATTGTTTATTTAAGCAAGAGTGAGAGCTCTTCGGAGATCGTAACCCAACCCCATTAAATTCAAAGGATACTCAACAACCACTTCGTCCCAGTGGTCAGTCTTTCGACGTTATGGCCAAATTGAACGCCATTCCCGCCCTCAGCCTTGAGGTCTATCAACAGAGGGTCAAGCTAAATCGGCCCCCGTTTCCAACGTCACTTCCAACGGCACGGATCACCCTCAAAGGCGAAGTGGAAATCTCAGATCTATGGCTAGTGATCATCAGAATACCCCCGGGGTGCAAACTAACTCCATTGAATCTCCTGGATCCAGGAGAAAAGGTCGTCGAGGTGCTCCGGCCAAAGAGGATACACCAGAAGAAATGACCGTCTCGTCTTAACTTAAATTTGATGGGAAAGGAAGAATACCAACGCCCAATTTCCGAGTAAAGCCAACCTGATGTGATTGTTGTCCTACAGACAAAGGTCTGGGTGGGATATTGTCAACAATTGTTGACCTATTTTCAACGGCATGCAAATCCATGCACCATTTTGGGAAAATCTAAGTGGAAAGAAAATGTCTTTGCCCGACCGACGTGACCCCCCCTCCCCCCACACACACACACAGGCCATGCCATTGTGAAGGCATTGCTTGTTCTCCCATGTTATTCGTCTTCTCTCCTATATCTTCATTCTCAACTCCTGGATTTTTTAAATTCGTTCTGAGAGTTTGTTGTCCACCGTTCGCTAAAAGAACAATAGACGAGCAAGTTGGAGTTTTTCGGTTGAAACGACTTAGTTTTCCATCATTGCTGGACCTGTCGCAACCATGTTAAAATTACAAAGCGTAATTGCATCTATGGGTGTGTTAATGCAGATGATTTATTTTGTCAACTATGAGCACAGAAACTCTCTTTTTAGCCTAATTGGAAATATTTTCGAAGTCTCCCAGCTCATTGGCATTGAATTATACAACTATCTTTCATCTTGAAAGAGATGTGCCTGTCTCGATTTTCGTCTGCTTGGACCATCCATCCTCGCCCTCTTAAAACCATACTACTTTTTGGTTCAAAACACTTGGGTTTCTTGATCCGTGTCTTGTTTTAAGTTATAGGCCAATTGATGATCGTTTTTTCAGCGTTAATACGCAATTATCCCTTGACCTAGAGTTCAATTGATCAACCCGACTATCTCACGACACAAAAATTCTAACAATTAATATTGATGAAATCATGACAAATTTTGAGTCTCTACTGTCTTGGAAACGACTTAATAGTCCAATTAGAGTGTGTCATCAAAGGAACAAATGGACTCCTTTCGGTGTCACTCGACTTCTAACGATCGATTTTCTTCTCAAAAGTGAATGCAAAAATTAGTTAAATTTGAAGTTTACACCGACTTCGACCACATCCCTCCCTATCATTTCGTGTGCTATTGTGGCGGTATTTTTAGCCTGGGGTTCGACACCCTTTGGGGGTCTGAAGTATTCATGAATTCTTCAACCATTGATACGATGATAATTATTATTATTCTATTAATTTCTCTACCGCTGTTCTCTGCAGAACCATTATTCTGTCTAAATGATGACGCGGGAGAGTGGTTCATCGGAAATCACAATCGCAGTTTAGAAGAAATTTGTAACTGAAAAAGAATGATTAATTTCATTTTTCGCCAAATAAACGTGTTACTCGCGAAAGTTGTCGATGATCAAAGTTATTTTTGTGCGATCTGTCTCTGGCAAATGAGCTGTCAAATTGAACGCAAGTCTTTTGCAGAATAGTGCTGGAAATAATAATGAAGGTAATTACTTGCGTGGAATCGAATTTGCTTTTCTGAGCTTGGCCTGACTTACCCAGATCAGTTTGGCCATTTTCACCGAACTTTACGCCTCCATTCCACAAGTTTTTCACCATAACCACAAGGCATCGCACGTCTTGCTCTGACATATATTCAAGTTTTAAATATTCTTGGATAGTTTGACGAGCTTCCTCCAGTAGTTCCAATTCCTCAATGAAGAGACCCGTGGCCAGGAGTTTGGAAAAGAGGTGAAAGACCTCACGAGCGGAATGACCAGGAACTCGGGTGACGCACATGATCAACCCTTGCAGGGCTTTGATCTCCAACAACCATAAACTAGTTCCACATTTTCGTGGATACTTCCTTAAAACACAATAGAGCAGGGCAAAAGTTTGGCAGCCTTCATATTCTTCCTCGATGGTTTTCTCTATGATTCTAGAGGCAAGAGCGATGTCTTCAAGAAGCAAGGCCAACTTGAATTCGTAAATTTTAACTACGTTTTGCTTTTTCGGATCCACAGCGAGGGATGCTAATTGCTTCTTCATAATTTCAAGAGTTTCAAAGAGTCTCAATTTATCCACGCAGTCTTCTTTGCTTTCGATGATTTGTATCTGGGTAGCAACAATCAAAATTTGACAGTTGGTCTGACTGACGATATCTCTTTGTGCCTCAAACAGTTTGGACGCCGCCTCCAAGACTTGTGACCGTAAATGCGAATGGGATATACAAGCCAACGACGCATTCCACAACACCTTTGAAAACCAGGGCAACAAGTCTTGTTGTGCCATCAATTTACTCAAGCAGAAATTGACGTTGTTGGCAATTCTCTGTATGAGCTGTGGATTATCAAAATCTGATGAACCCGTGGCCAACTCCATCTGAATTTGAATCATCCATTGCAAAGTGATTGCTTGAGTCCTTGGGTCCTTGATTTGCTTCCAAATTTTGTCCAACAGATTGCTCAGATGTAATGGGTTGATATCATATGTTTTACGACCGTTCATGATATCAATCAATCCCTTGAATCCTGTCAAATGATCCAAAGGATTTGTTTGTTGATCAAGAACGTTCAAGAGCTCTTGGCAAATATTGAATTCGTTCCTTTCCATCAAAGCTAAATGTAAGCGAATTTTCTTCGAGATGGGAGATTCAGACGCTAAAGGGAAGGTCCGCATGAGGTCCTTGACTCTATTTAAGTCCCTTAATCTTAAAGCACCCTTAAGAGCGTACTCGACAACCTTTTCGTGCAAGGCGCAATAATCTGGATTCGAACTTACGAAACTCAGGCTTTCGCAGAATTTGTTGAGCTCCTCAAATTGCCCCTCTTTCCACAAAGAACGCGCAACACTGAGGCCAAGTTTGAGAAAGGGCTGTCTGACCTTGTTCAGACGGATCTTGTTCTGTATGGCATGAACAACGATCTCGTATGCAATGTCCCATTCTTTCGACGACTCCGATGTAGCCAGAAGAAGTAAGTGAATTTTTTCATCCTGAGGCCAACGTGTCAAAGCCAAATGGCAAACCATCGAAAAAAGGATTGAAAAATTGGGCAATGTTGCAATGTGTCCAAGAATACTATGCCATATGTCCTCTGGTACTAGATTTGGAGATTGTTGGAAAATTCTTTTTAAGGTGAACGGTATCTGATTTGGCCGAATTACACTTTGGATCTGCAAACGAAGCATCCGAATCTGCCGGTGGTTTGAGGTTTCCAATACCCAGGCGATATGATCCGCCGCTTGTAAATCCCCAGTTTCAATGTTCAACTCAACCAATCGTACTCCAGTTTTCACAACGAGCTCCTGGTCCTCGGTTTCAAGTGCTAGCCCCAGGGCATGACGAATCCAGGTGTGCTTGTGATCTGGATGTTTAGCTTGAAGGGAGGCATTCCAGGCCAAAGCGAAGAGATGGAGAGTGATTGTCCGGTTACGGGGCAGGTCTAGAAGTTGCCCAAGCAAGACAGACGCCTTTGACCACGAGTGCGATTGCAAAGTGGTTCCAAGCGATGGAGAGGATCCAGCGAGGCGCAACGAGCTGATCATGTCCTCGTAAAGTCCTTGGAAATGGCGTTTCCATCGTCTGTTGATGATTTCGAGGTTGGATTTGAACATGTTTCGACTACTGAACACTCATCCGTTTCAGATAGGGCAGGTAATTGTAGAGGCTCTAGGTAATTGTAGGAATGAACCGGTTTGAAAACCAAGCAGCGTGCCTAGGTCAACTTTCTCAATTTCGAATGTTTTTCAGGCGCCTGATGAAGCTACCACAAGTTTCGCAAATGTATTGTAGGAAAGGCTCAGTCAAATCCCAAATTAGGAAACCACACTGTTTGGATTAAAAGTCATTTCCATCGGATTTGAAATCACTAGTTATTGTTATTAACTGTTTGTAATTTTACTTCGGCGCCACCATAAGGCTTGGCTGAACGTGTCCACAATCATTTGACCCCATTCGTTTGACTTTCCAATGCCATATGTTTGGCTTTTTCTTTTTCTTATTCGCCACTTAATTTACTTAGATTAAGTGTAAAAACCCCTAATAAACTTTTAACGTAGTTTCAAGTAACACAATTTGAATAATTCGTTCAATATTGTTCGAGAAGTGATTAGGATTATTTCAAAAAGTGGTTTATCAGCCAGGGCCAAAATTGGAAGCAATATTGCTCATGCAAAATTGTCGTTCTGGTTTAGGGTGGTTAAATTTCTTTGGCCGTCAAACTACGTCTGAGAGATAAAATATTTAAATGATATTTGATTAAAAATGATAAAATGTTTAATGAGATGTCTAAAAAGAGGCTAAATATTTAAGACAATTTTAAATCTATCAAATTTTGCAATTTTGAAACGTTTTGAATGAAATATTCAAATCAAAGGCCAAAAAAATATGATTTTACAAACGATCTCAGTCTTATACTATCAATACATATGAATAAAACACAGCATCATTAAATCGCAAATTTTTTGTGTAAGCTATATTGAATTTCCAAACATAACTACCTCAACTTTTGAAAGTCTTTTCCTCTCTAGAAATTTTAGATTCGTTGAACCATTTAAATTCTTTCATCATTTTTAAGGGCATATAAAATAATTCTGAGAAAGTTGCCCCCAGTAGTACAAGCCATTTCATCCCTTGGTCTTTTTCATTGATTGATTCAGTTCCAGACTTGAAATAGATAGTTCAAACGTGGAACGAAACACTTTTTCCTATTTCGCATTCCAATTTAATTTACCAAATAAGCTTAGTTAAAAATTTGTCCAAGTTTGACTTAAATCATGCTACATACAGGATCAGCAACTACATACTCCCTACGAATGTTTGAGGGCAACAATTGAACAATGAAGGAGCCCGTGAAAGAAGAGAGTTAGACTTTTATTTAACTATTACTATTCACACGACAAAAAATGAGAAAATCTGGACTATGCTTTTGGAAAGGTCAAAGGACAAATAAGGTCATTACACGCCGAATTTCATTTGTTTAATCCAATTTTATCAAAAGGCCATTGTCCCAGGAGTATTTTGATATAAAATTCATTTCATTTGGATAACTACAGCCGGAGTTATGGCTGTTCAAACACAGATGGCCACGTGGTTTAGCCCAAAATGGACATGGCCCTATAATAGGCCATATTGATCCCATGGGGCGGAAATTTTTGATGCGAACCTACTTTAACCAAGGCATTGGCCGTGTGAAATTTCATGAGATTCTGAAACAAAGTGCCGTGAGGGTGTACCCACTTGACGTGGAATGCCCCTAAGGTGGAATCTTGGAGCTGTCTTCAGGCAACCAAAACACCGGAGGGTTAAGAATCTGCTTTTGACAAAACTTATCGAAATCTCACTTAAAGCCTGTTACGGGATCAACACCAACATATTCCCTAAGAATTTTTGAGGGAAGCAAATCGAACATTGAAGAAGCCCGAGAAAAAAGAGAGGTGGACCTCATTTTTCAAAGGAGCCTGGATTCTCGAGGGCTTGAAGATGCTCTCAAAAAGCACATTAAGCTTCTGAAGTAACTGAAATTGACCCTAAAACTTAAATGATAGGGTAATCATTTCAAAGTTGTGCAAGGAGTTAAGATCAGGATGTACAAAGAATTGCAATGGGCAGCGCCGAATTCCAAGGCCAAAATAAGCCAGAAAAAGGCTGCATCTTCCCAGTAGCCAAATACAATTTTTTTTCTCAACAATTATGCTCAGCTTCAACATGGATGTTCGTCAGTGAAACATGTCGACATTAAAAGTTCGATTTCAAGCTTGTTTGAAATATTAATCGCCAAATTTGCGGAATTTTGAACAAAAACCACCTGATTATTGAAAGTGGCCTAAAATGGCAAATATTTCAAATACATATTCAATAATTTATTTCATCTTTTTCGAACTCTCTAATTATCATCAAGACCATGCGAGCCCTGCGCTTACGGCTGACAGTAACGGGTGCTAAAACTTGACCAATCTCTACCGAGTCATTGGATTATTTGCCATTTGTCTTCGCCTTTTCTCTCACAGTGTTTTCCATTAACTCGCCGGGAAAAAATTACAAAAGCTTCTATTTTACTCGGAAGTTTGAAGCCACAGACAAGGGTGGGTGTACATATGTCCTACTATACTGAAGTCCTTCGGAAAATACCTGAATTTCTGGCTTGCCGGATGGTTTCACGAGAAGCCAGATGGAGCTGGCTCTGCAAGAAAATGCCTCGAGTTCTTTCGTTCTTCTTTAGTCTCTCTGAAAACGCGTATGATTCAAGGAGCATATGCATTATGCTAGGATTCAGAAGCTGATATGATCGATTTGGTTCTTCGCTAGTGTGCTACTACCTCAACGTGATATTACTGCAATCCAACCGATTCTGACCGATTCTGCCCATGGATTAATGTCACAGTGTCAAACTATCCTCACTTTTGAATGTTGTGCTCTACGTAGCTTTGGTGCTTTTGATACGTAGGAAACATGTTTAGGAACACATTTGCCCTTCTGGGATTGATGTTGTACCTCATTCAGGGCGCAGCGGCTCCATTTCCAAGATGCAGCCCTTTTACATCATTCAACAAATTTGTGGAAAGTCGTCGAATGAAATGGTTGTTCTTTGATGTCCCAGGTCATCCCGTGCCTCCTTGCCCATACAAAAACAAAAATGATGCGCCCCTACAAGACAGATTTTTTCTTGCGCGAGGGCTCAATCATCCAATGTCAGCCCCTCGGGAACTTGTCGTAACTTGGCGTTTCTTCATGAGGAAAGGCTTCAGAAGAATTTTCAATCGAATTCGAGGAATGCCCCCAGAGTATTTGTCCACTCCATCCTATAAGCGCAATCCTCATCCAAATACTCATCCAAAGCTAAAGCTAAAGCGCCGAAATCAAAAGTTACCACCTGAAAAAGAATATGCAGCAAATTCAATTAATCAAAACAAAAGTAAAACTATTATCCCCAATGAATAAATTTCATGACACTTCTTGCATTGAGTTCTTTATTCCTCAAATCAATCACACCAGAATGTTTCACACGCTGAGGTCCCCAAAAAACAGCGAAAATTCTATACCCTATTCGAACGTAGTAGATTTGAATTGAAGATTCAAGACCTCATCTGAGGCTGTATCACAAGAAAAAAGGTCCGTGTTGGCCTTGTAGCCCAACTTTTTGGTAATGCCATAGACTTTCCCCGACTCCTTAGGAGTATAAGTGTCACGCTGAAGCAGATCATCCCCATAAATGGCAATGAAATCCACCAAGACACCATTGGTCCATCCAAAACCTTTTTGAACTTCATATTCGCCTCCTCCTCCAGCCACTCCAGGTCTCAAAGGATCGTACTTCTCAAAGAAACCACAAATTCCACCAATCACATTACAACTTGCGATTGTTCCAGAGACATAATTTTTTGCTATCTTGAAGGCGAGTTGTTGAGCCCGCAAGTTCTTCGTCTTGTTTAAACCAGCCACAATGAAGTGCTGAATGGGAGGCCATGCATTCCAATCCCATTGTTGTCTCGTGTGTTGGGTGCTGGCCGGAATTCCGCCTTTATGTTCCGTCACACCTGTGTTGAGGAGATAGTCCACGGCACATTCGCCAATCTCAATCGCCACCCTTTTGGGATAGGCCTCGGCCCACAATGGAAATAAATTGGAGGCATAGAAGAATTTTCTATGCTTGTGGTTCAGCATGTCTATATCGTACCAAATGTGATCTACCGCATCCCAGAAAACATAGCACATGGCTTTCATCATTTCTCGGGCCTTGAGGACATGCTCGTTGGCCCTCTTAGTGTCTCCGATTAGGTCATAGAAGCACGCCATTTGATTGTAGTTTTTGAACATCAAAGCGTTCAAATCCACGGGTGCAATGTAGGTGGTCTTGGCATCGGCAAGAGTGCCCATGTTATTACCATTCGGATCAATGAACCATCGACTTGAAAAATCCCATCCTGATTCGGCTGCAGCCTTCATTTGGAGATAGAACTCTTCCCGCTCATTCAGAGTTTTGAAAAGCATCGTTCCAATTTCAAGATCTTCAACATATGACTCGGGCCTCGGTCCACGACAATCAGCTCCATAGTGAAAGAGTCGGTAGTTTTGTCCTTTCCACTTGTACAAGATCGTTCGATGAGTTTCAAAGAACTTAAGCTCCTTCTCGAGATGCTCCAAGTTTTGAGATAGAAATGTTTTGTCATTGGTTTTCTCCAAGTACTTGGACACCATGCTGATTAAATACGGTGGTTGGCTTCGTCTCTCGTAATACTTCCGTGTACCATTAGGAATATGACCAAAGAGCTTGATTTGATGAATGAAGTTTTCAAGGATTCCTCTCACTGTCACGTCCATATCGGATATGAGCAAACCTCGAATGATCCAGTAAGTATCCCAATAATAAATTTCACGGAATCTTCCTCCAGGCATGATAAACCCATGAGGAAGATCAATTTTGGAGAACAACTCCGGGGTTTTCTTTAATTCGGCACTACATCGTCGACTAAGGGTGTTCCACAGTTTGTTGACTTGCATTCCTACGTAAATCAATGGCTTCTCATGCAATTGGTCCAGATAGGCCGGTTTTGGGACCCAATCTGGTGGGTTCCATTCCTCGAATTCCAATCCGGGAGTAAGATCGAAGTTTCTCTCGAGGAAAGCCAATAAATCGTCTTGCTTTGGTGGAAATGAGAGATGTTGAAAATCCACGAGAATATCTTCCTCACTTCGAATTAGCTTCAGATCCACGAATGTCTTGCTGTCTTTGAACAGTTTTGACAACTGCAGAGTTTCCAAGAGAGGTCCATAGCCCCAAATCTTCGAGTCAGTTGGAGGGACATCCGGAACGTTGTCCAAGATCAACGAAGACATCCTTAGTTGAACGGATGGCTCCAATCCAGGATCTCTGAAATCATTGGCTGAAATCCAAGCTTCAATCTGCAAACGAATCCCTTTGAATTATCCGTTTTTAATTGAACGGCAGGGGAACTTTTGTTTTCCAGCGAATAAGTTTGAAGATTCGAGAGCTTCCAGCTTCTTAGACTGTCGAAAGATGTTAAACAATTTAAAATTAGTGGTATTCTGATTCTTAGATAATCTCACTCCTGTTCAGTTTTACATATAAACCATTTCTTTTCATTTACGGACAAGTAAAATTTAAAGAATTTTAAATTAATAGAATGAGATATCATGGATAAAAAAAAATGAGGAAGTTTATCCTTTTTTCATCCAAATTTGCACAAAGATTTTATCAAACGACAAAAACGCCATATACAAAGTGTCAAAATGCAAACACTTCATCTGATCATGACTTATTTTCTTCGGAAACCAACCACAAATGCCGAAATATTCTAAAAATGACTGAAATTGAAGACCATTTGAGATGTAAGAATAAACCTGCATTTGGTTAAAAAACCTTCTTCGAGAAATTCTAATAGATTTGGAATTAATATTTACCTCGGGTTTCGACGTTCAAAAAATTTCCAGCTTCACCAAATCAGGTGATTACTGAGAGAAAACAGTTTGTTGTCAATTCTAAAACTTATGATGGATGTAATATTTGATTGTTATGTAGTTACTTGCAAAACACATTTGTAAGTCATTTACCCCCAGTTTGATAAGATGAGCGATTGAAGCTCAGGTCCACGTGGTGAGGTCGTTTTCTAGAACTAATTTGTCTAGTTGAGGTTTCTTCATTGAGATGTAGGTGAATTGGGAGACGGTTTCATTGGTCGGATTTTCACCTAACCTCTCAATCGAGGTTTAAAATGACTTGCATTATTTTTGCTTCGACAAAAAACTCTCTCTCAAATGAGCAACCTTTGCTCAATCCAGCATTTTATTTAATTGAATACGAATTGAATTGTAATGATGGTTTGGCTAAATCCGGGCTTGGTTGGGGAAAATGTTCCTGATTATGACGTCACGTGACAATGAATAATGGTTAAAGAAGAATGGTTATTTATTCTATTGCGGGGCATTCTTTTCGCGGAGGTTATAAAAGTGAGGCTTGAAGAAAGTCGACAAGGTCAAGACGCCTTGAATGCGTTAGCTATTTCATGCCGTCGAGTTTGAAGAGAAGAGTGAGGGCTTGCCCAAGCTTCACTTCAGGTGAACGTTTTTTAGTTGTTGACCCATCAACTTTTTGAGATCCAAACTTCAATAAAATGCATGCAAAGAACGCCGCCCTTATTGAATTCACAGTATTCTTTTACAAGAACCGGTTTTCACGGTATGAATTTCCCCCGAAACCACTCAAAGCCAACTTTAACGTTAGAGAATGCCAATTTTCTTCACGATTGGCTGGAAACTTTGATTCCGGCCACTTGTGAACACAGCGCCATGAAATAAGATTTCTGATGGTGGCGTTTGGTTTCCTGTGCGTGCAAAAGAGAGAATTTTATACCGCTGAAAACCGGTCCTTGGAAAAGAAAAACCAATTTTGCACTTCAGCAACATAAAATATCTTTATTAACAAAAGCAGATGTCAGTACGTTTTTCTTTACCTTTTACGGATTTTTATCCGATTTTTGGGGATGATTTCCTAGCACGTCATCATGTCATTTTTTTATAAAAGATTTGGGCTAACAACAAATTTGTACTTGCTGCTTAAAGGCACCCTTGCAGAGAAATGATCCAGGTCTCATTTAAAAGGAAATAAGGGTTCATCTAATACGTAAATTCGTCTGAGAGGAGCTATAAGCTCTTTTTCCAACGCACTTGCCTTATATCGAATGGCTCATGTAATGTCTCCTCTGGGAGTGTTCGACCCACAGACCATATAATGACTCATGGTGGAGTGGAAAGCTCGGTCGAAGATTGAACGTCTTCTAGCGAGGTTTGGTAGAGCTATGCGTTACCTCCCGATCCATAGATAACTTCATATATAGATCGATCAAGGGCGCTGCGATCGCGTCTTTTCGTCTCAGCTGTCGCTGGTGGAAAAAATGTTTCATTCATAGTCAAGCTACTTAGGACAACTATGGTGCAAATTTGAATCGTTGACGGCTCGTCCAAATTCGGAGTAGAAACCCCTAATAAGACTCCTTGTCAAGCAATTGCTCTCGTCCAGCACGCTTCATAAAACGGGTTTGAGTAAGTTGTCCAAGCACATTTTTAAGAACGAAATTTTGAAGAGGTTAAAATGGGGCTCAAGTTAAAGTTTTCATCCATGTGGTGGCAACACTTAACTGAAACCCAAGAAACAAGACTAGGTTCAGGCTGACCTCCAGAGGTGTCGGATTTGCCTTGTTTACGTATAGGCGCAATCATGTTGCCCACATTCAAGCACATTGTTGGGAGATTGAAACGAAATTCCGAGTGCCTCATCATTGCGTTGCAATTTCGGATACATTTTGTTACACTTTCGAGATTTTCGA
>NC_081449.1:10344027-10384963 GCF_007210705.1 Tigriopus californicus | reverse complement strand
GTTACTAAAATGAGGGCAAATGCGTATGTATGTGATTTGCAGAGCAAAACTACATTTTTTTTGATTGCATTATGCCAAAAACACTTTGATTTTTATCCTATTCTAACGCTCTTTGTTCATTTATGTTTGTAAAAATCAAAAGAAATTGAAAGAAAACGTGAATGATGACCATTTCATGGGAATAATTCAACTTGCCCAAAGCGAGATTTCACGAAATATCTTTGTCCCTTTTCCACTAGCGTCAGCTGACCTGAAAAGACGCTCATGCGGTGCAGCTCCTGTTGAGCTTAAGCATTCTAGTTATGGTTTTCTATGTCCCGATCAGATGCATTCCCGCTGAGAGAGTGCTCAATGAATTCCATCTTCATGTTCAAGCACTTGATTGGGGGGTAACGCAAAACTGAAACGTCTTCTAGCGAGGTTTCAGAGAGCTTTCCACTCCACTACCGCCGTACTCCATGAATGACTAGACCTCGCATAGCGCGAGGAAAAATGGAACACTTGCCTTCATCAGCTGGTACATAAATTTTGGTGTACAGTGACTCATGCTTTTCCATCACCCAGCGTGGCCGGATTTTGAGTGAGTTTGTCACTGATTGCGTTCATTAAAGACCCAGCAATTGCAAGTTGTTTGTACTGATCAGGTAGTCACCCTCCTTTTTTGGTGTACAGAGTTGTTGACACAAAATTCATTTTCCTCTGCAGTGAGTTCAGGCCAATGCGGCATCTAGTTGTTAAATGATCTGTGGTTCAACCCCTGGATTGGGACAAAGGCCGGGAGATACTTTGAAGTTTAAAGAAAAAGATATGGCTTGGATCTTTGTTGAATGCCATGTAGTTCAAGGGTCTAAATCTTTCCCAATAACCTATATGGTTCACACCAGTAATGTTATTTGTGAAGTTCTGTTGCACCTTCTTGATCTTATTCAAACTTGCTGGGGTCATTGGGGCCAAATGGGGGATGTATCCTCCAGGTGGTGCTGAACTATAAATTTATAACAGGTTTTCTGTGTCAATGGATCCCGGGGTTTGAAAATTTGATACATACATCCACATGTCTGACAGGCCTTCCAAACTTTAGTCTGAATATTTTGTTAAAATATGCTCTTTACATTTTCCAATATTCTCAACGTTTTTCATAGAATTAACTACCTCTATCAGGTTTTAACAATCATCTAAATATGATGGTGAGCCTGTTCTCCAATGACAATTATGTACCAGTGATAAGTTTGTTACTGTTGAACAATTAAGATAACCATTTACATATATTGATTGAGATCCTAAACTTGCCTTGACTTTCAACTGAATTGTAAGAACATGCATTAACAACTTATGACTGCTAACCTTGTAATAAAAAACTACAATTACATTTTTGAAATGTTTTGTGATGTCTATTCATATGTGAATATAATAAACAAATAGATGATGACAATGAGGAGAGCATATGATATCAAATACAAAAAGTTTTATTTTTCTAATTCTAAGTGATGGCCAGTTTCCTTGTTAAAGGCTTCTATTTCGAGTAAAAAGTAGTGATGGGATCAAATATATTTTCAAACCAGGGTTGCTAGAAAGCTAGGAAAGTCAAAGCACCAGCCGTTTCCCACTTAACGTAGCAAATTTTCGAGCGACTAAGATGTCGATATCGAAATGGGAATGTGCTCTGGCGAGTCCGGTAAAAGCCGAACTTGTGCGAGCCCTTTGATATTTTTACTTCGAGTCCATATTCGAGTCTTTGACTCGAGGGGTTCTCGAGGGCTCTCAAGCAAAAAGACTCTTCTATCGAAATTCTAGTAAAAATGATTAAATTCGAGTCCGGCCAATTTCTCCAAAATCGAGTAAAAGACTCAAGTGCACAATAAATCAAGTGCTAATACTTGGGAAGTAAAGTGGCCTTTGTACGACTAAACCAGCAACGAAATGTGACTATGATCTCCTGCAGCCTCTTTGCATCAATTCAAGGAAATGATAATACCTTCAATAATAGAGACTTAGAAGGATTTCTCCTAAAAAAATCCATCCAACGTAAATGGTGACACCGCACCAATCACCACCAATAAAAAAATATAGTAAATGCGAACCCACAATGCTCTCTTCCTTTTCAAGGCTGCAAAGAAATTTATCCTTTCTATTTTTGTTTGTTTTTCGCCTGTACTGGTCACAAAAAATGGCCACCCTATTCAAACTTTTCAGTGTTGAGCCGACAGAAAATCCGGAAAAACCTATTTCTCTCAACTGAACAATCGTCTATCACAATTCATTTGATCTTGTTTCCGAACGAAGCGTGCTTCTTGTGGACAAAACAATGGCCAACAAAACCCAAAATATGGATCCATTGACGTGCTCCCCCATCGATATTGGTGATGGATCTTCCTTGTCCTTGGATTGTGACGAAGTTCTCCGCGATGGCCCGTCCTCGATCTCTTTGTCCTCGACTTCTTTGGCCATCAGCTTGGTCAATATATCCGATTTCCCGAGCGACGGAGAAATTGAGCCGTCCATGGGCAAAGACAACCACCAAGTTCTAACTGAAGACGACGAAGATGGGTGCGACGATTCTCCTCCACCCGTTCCCTGCAATTCGCCGGACGAGCGATTGCTGTCTAACACACTACGTGCTGAAGGGATCAAGCAGGAGCGCCATCTTCAAGCTCGTCTTCAAGAGCATAGCCTCAGTGAGATCTTCAACATCAGGAAGATGATGCCTCGTCCGAAGAAACGGAGTCGCAGGGCCGTTGCAGAGCCACTGGAGGCTACGTTGACTAGCGCTCAAGGTGGAAACGACGGTCATCCTTTGGTGGGTTTCCAGGATTTGGTTCCTGGTCTTGATATTCACTCAATGACGTTTTCAGAAGGCTTAGAAAGAACCCGTGAGTATATGGCTTTCCTCAAACGAAATGTGGGCTCTCGCTTTGACACCGAGTTCCTCAAGAATTGAAGGGACCGATTTTTATACCGAGAATTTTAGGAATACCTTGTCAGACTTTTCAGTCGTACTTTGTATCTGCATTCAAGCCAACATGAAGATACGTCTAAATTGACCATGAAAACTCACTATTGTAATCTATTTTTGTAACCGCTAAAATAAAATAAAATAAAACTTTGACCAAGTTTTTGCCTTCTTGTTTGTGTGATTTCAAAAACCCAGTACAATTGGCTGGCCTGTTTGATTCTTTAAACACCTCGTTAGTCGTCCTTCGTCGGTCATGGACCAACTTGAAGATTGAGACGATTGAAGTTGCGAGGCCGAGAAGCACTTTGTCCGTCAATGAATTTGAACAATTCAAAAAGAACGATTTATTTCCAGCTATGCTTGAACGTGATTGCGTAGCTTTCAATGTCTGTTCACGTGTCAAAAAGATACAACTGACCTGGCATCACAAGTCCATTGCTTGACGTAGAGGAAAAAAGGACATGCATGCACTTGCAATAGGGTTTTGTTATTGAGCTTTAAGATTATTTGGTCAGGATGAATAATGATTGGCAATAAATCAAAATGAGACAATGAATTTGAATTAGATCAGAAGCGAAATGGGTACGTTAGGCTTGGGAAATGACGCAGTGTTACATATAAATAGCCTTGGCAGGTTAAATACTTCTTCTTTTTCCTCGATGATACACCGAATGTATCTTGAAATCAGTAAGTGAAACGGAAATTGTTGGGAAAACTGATACGACGCTCACGCTCAACAAAACACCGTCTTCAGGTAGAGACTCGTTATTGGGACGGATGAGTGTCGAGATTGTTAGTTAGCTCTGTTGGGTTCCCCTGTGATGAGCTAGGGGAAGACGAGGTGGTCTCCCAAGCCTCCTGATACCAACAGGGAGCCAATGCCATATCGTACTTATAGTGTGAAAAGAGCTCCTCGCCTTTTTGAATTGCGCGTAATGTACACAAGGCTGGAATTCGGCCAAATCGGGGATGTCGAACCGCTGCATATGTGCAGTTAGGCTTGAAACTGTGATTTGCCTTGTGAGCATAGCTAGCACAGTACATGTTCTTGTCAATACAAGCGAGTGGGATGTCCACGAAAGATGATGAATCGGTGTTGGCCCAATCCACATAGATTTGGTAATTCATATTTGAATTAGCATACGACTCCTCGAGCCCGATCACTAAACCATTATAAAAGGCTACTAGGGTGCCTTGCGGTAGATTTGTACGCGCAAAAAGACCATCCCCTGCCCCATCTACCGCCGAATTTAAACATTCCACGGTCTCAGACTCATAAGGATCGGACAAAAGCCAGTTGCAACAAACTTCATTGGAGTTTGATGGGCAAAACGAATAAAACGAGTCTTCATTTTTGCCAGCTCTGTCTGAGTCAATTTGCATTGGGTTTGGCGTTTGATTTATGGGTCTGATTGCTGGGGTGACCTTCGTGGCTCGCATTTCTGGCTCCATGATATGTGCCTCATTCAAATGAAGTGCTACGAGTTGGGCCGCTTGTGCTCGAAGCATGACTCCATTCTTAAATTGGCCCAAGAGTGCGGTCTTCAGATTAGGATAAATATAAGCCAGATTGTCCCCAGTGAAATGTCCCATTTGGTCAACTTTGCCCACGAGCCAGCTTTCTCCATCTTGGCCCAGCCAGCACACGCCATATGGCAGTCCTTTTAAGAACTGCCCGACAAAGACCAAATTTTGATCAGGTCGCCGGCCAAACACAGGACCCTCCAGATATCCATCATTGAAATTGCCTTCCAGAGTGAGTCTGTACGGCAAATTTCCCAAGGTGTGCTCTTCCAAAACGGCTACTCCAGCGCCCATTAAAACGCTATCTTTGTAAGAGCCTCTCAACCAGATGAGACCATGTTTTAGTAGGTTCGTTCCCTCAACTGATCCACGTCCTTGTCGAAATCCATTTCGGAAGGTGGCAAGCAGCTCGTCTCCATTAGTGAGTTTGACCATGCAATTTCCCTTCGGCATTCCTTGCTGATCCGTTTTGCCATCGACGGATTCAATATCATCGCTCGAGATGTCATAGTAAGGATCAAATACTCTAAAAAGTCCATCTTGAAACCAGATATCGTCTTCCATCTCATCAATATCGTCTCTTCTGTATTTACTGATGATGTCGTAAGGGAAGCCGCAAAGATGCAACTGATTCAGCCAATCTTTAACACTTCGACCGACAGGAGTGAGAAAGTCTCCGTCTTGTTCAAAAATTTTGGATTGGTCTTCCATTTTCGTTTGTCCATGATGTGTTGAATGCCCTTGATTATGACGCTGTTGCTTGTCAATGAAGGCATGACTGTCGTACTCCAGCGTCTCAAGGGAAGGAGAGCCTTTGCTGTCTAGGGTCTTGACCAATAGTCCAAGGTCAACTGGATTCTCTTCTCCTCTCTGCTTGGGACCCTCCTTACCTTCTCCATCTTTTAGCTGCCCCTTATTTTTTGCTTGCGATAAAGGGTCTTCTAGGCTCGAAGAGGCCTGTTCCGCAGAACTGTAGTAGCCTTGATTAGTCAACCTTTCAATTTCAAACTCAGAGTCGAAAACATGCTGAGGATTTTGATTGAGTAGCTCTTCCAAGGAGCCTTCTCTAGAGCTCCTGGAACTTAGTTGAAAAGAGTTATGCCTGCTGTTGTCTTTGGATGAAGCTCGACTTGACTCGTATGAAACATCAGTGGAGCATGATGCCAAAAGACTCTGAATGACTTTATTTGGGTGTATTGGAAGCTGTTGCGCCAAAACAGTGATATCTTTGGGGTTTGATGCTTGATAAATAAAGGAGTTCCATCCTCTGCTGTCGACATCAAGCTCCTCTTCGTCCTCGCTTGACTCACACACGCTCTCCACCCAAATTTGGGGGAATGAGAGCCTATCATTGAGATTGGCTAAGGCACTGGATGTTAAACCAGACATGATCGATTTCTCTCGCTTTGTGTTGCTAGATTTGAGTAGTAACTCGGTGTTGATGGTTTTTTCACTTGTAGTTCTACAGGGTTGTGAGTTCAAAGTTTGGAAGTGGAACACAGCAAGACGACTGAATGTTCCTTGGCACGAAGGCTGATTCGGATTGAAAGTGTATTTTTCAAATCACTTAGACTGAGTTTCTGTGCCAAACATATTCACATACCACACTCTCCTTCTTTTTTCACAGCTGCCGTAGAAAGGGCAAAGTTAAATGAGCCTTCTCCAGCTGCAGCCTTCGAAATGATTTGGTCTTGCGTGTGACAAGGCCTGCATAAAGTGGGCGGAGAAGGGGAGAGAGTAAGTAAGCTGGTTGGGAGCAAAAGGAACGAGAATAGGGAAGCGAAGGCCTACCGAGGGCTCGGTATACTTTGCACCGAATAAGAACTATCGTACGCAAGAAATATCCGGCATGCCTGCCAGCCTACCCGCCGGATCACACACTGACTGAGAAGGCTGTGGCGCGATATTAGCAAGGCCAGAATAAAAACATTCAACGACCTCCCCCACTTTCCCTTGTTTTGGTATGGTGTGGCTCTTGGTAAGGTGAATTTCGTTCATATCTTACACGCCCCCCTCCTCGTTCAAAAGTCTGTCGTGCTCTCCTTGTCATATGTTTTCTTTAGCACTTGTCCATTAGAGGGATCGGCTTTTCACTCAAGTACAAGGGCAAACTAAAATCAGAAAGTCAAGGAAAAATTCCATTCATGATGAAAGCAGCTTGAACTCGAGTTATTTCCTTGATTTGAAGCACTCATTGCAAGCCGACGAAGATACTCGACGCTTGGACTAACATCGCAAATGGAGGAGATCCGAGCATTAGCCAAACTGTTTGCAACTTGTCCACCCATTTTCCTTACTACGCGTCACTCGAGCTCGTGGATTTGAAACGTGTAGGACACTTCTGTCATTTCATGTTGTGTTTGCTTACTTATTAATAGTAATAAGTTCATATAGCCTTCGTTTCAAATACGTATTGCAATCAGCGTGAGCATAGAGAAGCTGATAATTTTTTATAGATAAAGCAACACGTTATCATAACAGTATTAACATTGCTATAAGGAACTCAAGATTTAAAAAGATCTTAACCTTTTTCCGATTATTCAACAAAGCCTGAGTCGGCGATTCAAATCTTATAATCTTCAATTAGATGAAAACTAATACACTAACAATATATTTAATTTTTTAGATTAGTCTAGACCATTAGAGCAAAATATACAGTGTACATTTAAAATGGTAGATGGTAATATTTAAAGTTAACAAGCCATTGTTCCCATAGCATTTGACTTTTCATTCAGCCATCAATCTCATGAAAATCGGACTTCAAATAGTGAAGGTACGTTAAAAAAGAGAAACGAGATGTACGGGTACGCCCTGGAAATGTAACTTCGGCTAAATATAGACATACCAAAACCGAAGAATCAGACGGGGTGTAGAAATCTAACAGATAAGATATTAGGCGAAAGTGGGGTTTATTTGTCTCTTTTTGAAGCTCGCTAACTAGTTTTCATTTCATTTGCCATTTTTTAGCAAAAAAAAACAATTCAACCAATTTACGTAAATTGTTCAAACTCGTCCATTATATTGCACTTAAAAAACATTTCTAGGAGCTTTTCTTAGATTATCAAACCTCTCATTTTACGTGTGATTTTATTCTTGCTACCAAGAGAAGAAATTCTTAAAATATAACGTGATGTAATGAAACAGCAACAACTATTATAGTCCTTAGCCTACAAAAAAGAGGTTTGGCTGTTGAAGCGTAATTATTTAAGAATCTAGCACTGATCTTCCTTACCCACTTTGTTTAGGCTGCCAGACGGACAAAGTTTGCAGCTTTGGGGTTTTCCAAAATCTTATTCGTTACGTTGCATTTCTTGTATTTAGGAGCAGATGCACGGTATAAATGCCATTTAAAATTTGTCCAAGTCTGACTTAAAAGATGCTAACGAATCAACAACGCCTAAGTGTTCCTGCCGAATATTAGAGTCAACCAAATTAAGAATGAAGGAGCCGAGAAAGAAGAGAGGTGGACCTCATTGTTCTAATCAGTCCAGATGAGTAAGAAATATTCAAGATGTCGACTTATGCAGAGGTGACATCATGACTAGGGCCGGCCAAAACTTGCGTAGAAATATGGTCTTTAATGACAGCAAATTTCCATAAAAATCACCTGAATTTACCCAAAAATTTGCTAATAAACTTGTCAAAACATAGGCTCCGACACGTTCCGTTGGGCTGTTGGGCTCTATTTTTGCCTTCCATATAACATCATGCAATACTCCTTGAAAAGGAAAGTTCTGCCACAATAACTTCCGTGACCACAATTTGAGCCCGCTATACCTGGGCATTGTCGTCTCTTAAACTGATAGGCTTGACCAGCATCTTGCATAATGAAAATAAATCAAAGCTCAGCCACAAAGTATCAATAAGGGTAATTTGCAACGTCAGACAGCCCAAACAAAACAGGATTACTCACAGTAGAATGCTAAATAAATTACTCGTGAGGTGCCAGGAAAGCGATTTCTTTTTCTGACATTATGTGACCACCGTGGTCACTAATTATATATAAGATTTTGAAAGAATTTGCCAAAAACTACCCAAACGCATTATAATTCAATAAAGAGGAATTGGCCAAATCGGCCTTTCATTTGGTAGTGGCTCACTCATAAAGCGCCCTCTGAAGTGCGGAACATGAATCATATTTCGTGCAGCGTAAACAACAACTTTGTTACTAAGATAAAATTTCATGACATGCCATATAAAAGATAACATTGTTTTCCAGTTTCTTGATAAAAATGATAGAAGAGATACAGAACTATTCAAAATGGGCGTATGGAATACGTACTATATGCAGGCTCTTGGTAATATATCTGCAACCTATGTTCTACTTTCATGTCAAAAACGATTTTAAAAAAATGAGAATACCTTCAGTCTCATGCACGGCTTTCCTCCAAATATTGACACGATTTCATTAAAACTGACATGAATTGCAGAGGTATTGATATTTTTGTGCTTAAATAGCAGAAATTGCCTAACAAATTGTGTAAAAATGGCAAATATTGCCGATAAAATTGCAAAGTTTGCATATCCAAAAAAGCAGAAAATTCTAGGATATACAATTTTTTTCGCAACATTCACAAGATGCAAGTTTTGGGCGGCCCTAATCATATCAAGATCACTGGACTTAAGCGTGGGATATATCCCACCAAATGTTTGAAAAGCTTTGCCCACTGGACGAGACCTGGATGAGACTTGCTCAATATCTTTACCACCATTATCTACGAACGGAGTGTTCAAAGGCGTACTAGATCCAAAGGTCATTGAGCGGAAGTTCATTCCGTTCAAGGCCATAATACTCACGGCAACCCAAGAATAGATTCGATCTTAGTCCTTTATAAGACTACTGGAATCTTGGTCATTCCTATCAAAACTAACCCCGTGTCGTCAGCATAAGAAGAGATACTGACTTTACTTCTGAAAATGATGAAAAGGAGAGGCCCTAAAACGGATCCCTGAGGAACACTCGACTTGACATCATATATGCCACTTAAGGATCCTTCGACCTCAATTACTTCCTACCACCTATGAAATTTCCTAACAAATTGAGAACTTGCTTTAGATCCATATGTCATGTAGTCTATTCAGCAAAAGGCCATGACCTAAATTATCTAAGGCCTTAACAAAATCAAGATAGACAACATTAGCTGACTCGTGCCCCTCTTGCTCCTCAATCATCTATTCTATATTCTCAGTCAGTTACGTAATAGTATTTTTTTCTCGTTTTATCATTTTCGTGTTTATATTTCAATTATTTGCCATTTTTGAGTTTATTTGCCACTTCGACCACTTATTTTTGACACTCCTAGAGTTAAAAAGATTTTATTCACCAGAAATCCACACCCTAGGGAAGAGGCCCTAAGACAAAAAAGAAGGATAATTCCAAAGACCTGATAATGTTACGTCTTGTTCAGCCATGATAATGGCCTTGGTAAGGTGAAATTTTGCCAATGGTTCATGGCTATTTGATAGATCCCACCATCTTCTATGTAATATTAGCCCATGGACTGATTGTCGTTTGCATTGGGCGGAGGTAACGACCCACTCTGTCTTGTCGTCTAGATGTGGACGAACAAATATGGAAACAAGGCCTAAACTTTAACAAGACATTATTTGATGAATAACTAATTGCTTAAGCATTGAGAACCTGTGAATACTTCCTGGTGACCTTTCAAAGCATACAATGCTTAGATTCCGAAGACATATGATATCCAAGACAAAGGCTTGAGCAGGGAGTTATTATGCCGGTTTGTAAAAGGTCGAACAGGCCCAAAGATGTTTTACTTGGAACCTTGCAGTAATGAAAGAGCTCTCGTATTTAGGGAGGCTGAAGAGGTTGGGACTCAACAGCATTCAAAGAAAATGCAAAAGGCACTAAATACTGTACGTGTTTAAAGACATTCATGAGCTTTGTCCCAACCGAGGTTTTAGGGTTAATTGTAGCCACCGTAGAGGCTTAATGTGAGTTTTGAGAGCACCTTCAAGCGCTCGAGAACCCAGGCTAGTTAGAACAATGAAGTCCAACTCTCTTCTTTCACGGGCTCCTTCATTGTTCACTTTGCTGCCCTCAAATATTGGTAGGGAGTATGCAGGTGCTGATCCGGAAGCAGGATTTAAGTCAGAGTTGGACAAGTTTTTGACTGAAATTTCTAATCAACCCTACATTCAAGGGCTAGCCAGATCCACCAACTTTAACTCGTCAAAGTAAAATGAATACATTTTTCGTCTTGAACTGCTAGGATTTCAATCCCAGTAGCGGTAAGGAAGTCCGCAAAAAAGTCGTACAATACAATGCTTTTGTGGTATCAACCTTGTGAGATATCTTATTCTTTTTTTTATTTATTTGAAAGAAGTTTTCCGTAAGTGTGGTAAGATGCAAATTTCCGAAAATATCTTTGACACTGAACGTACAATTCGTTTAATTAACATGGATTTTGATGGGCATTAAAGAAAAGAACACTGTTTTGTAAGCAAGGTTTTCGTATTCTTTAACCCAATTCTAAAAAATGCATTGCAATGTATGTGCTTGCCAATGTATTATAATAAAGCTGTTAAAGTTTCTTACCACTTTTCAAAACCACATTTCATATCACTGGCACAATAAAACTACCTGCTTAAAAAGAACGAAGAAATGCTCTTATTCTTAATTAAGTATTGCATACTCTCTCGACTTTACTCTTCTGATTGCAGAATTCAATGGAAGGCTCTAATTAGACACTTGGTTTACTAATCAGGAAGCGTTTAAAGACATAAAAGCTCCTGGACGTCAGGTGGGTCTGAAAATGTCGAAACCATCTGTTCAGATGGCCATGAACAATGGAATTAAGTCTCCAGTTAGATATGTCACTTCATGATCATAAAATGGCAAAACTATGATAATATATGTGTGTAACATGACTAAAGGACCTAGAAATTTGATATATAAATAATATAGTGTTTTACTGCAAATTTTGGCTTGATCATTTTGACTGTGATACGTTTCTGTTCCCGTTTCAAGAAAAGTAAAAAGTAAGATTCGTTCCCCGGATGATATGTTGAATGACTTTCATCGCTCAACGTAAACAATGGGAAAATAAACTTCAAAGTATGAAGCAGATTTTGATATATCTGAATATTTAAATGTATCTGTATCTGAAACTTCATATTTTTGCTGCTAGGCCACGAATTTTTTTTTGCACCAGCCCTCGCCCTAATGTTAATCGGAACGAATTTCTTAACTATAAAAAAGTGAGAAGATTTAAGTACTCTTTTATTTGACTTGATAATTTTGCTCGGCCTATTTCTTTGGTTTAACATAGCTGATATGCGTTTCATATTTTTTGAAATATTTCTTCATTTTGAACAATTTTTTTGAGCTACTTGTTGTTTACTGGAAAAAACCACCTTTGATTTTCAGTTCTTTTTAGGTCCAAAATCTTTTTGCTCACTTAAACCCAAAATTCGTGAATTTTCAACTCACTAACAGACTATGGAATAAAAAAAACATGGCTAATATTACCATATCCTAGTTTTTCAGGCCAAGGGACTTGGGTGGGGCTTATGGTGTCCAAACTCGAAGGTATAGAAATAAACACGAATCTCGTAAGAACAAATGTGGCCGAGGACGGGAATCATGGAATCTTGGAGTTGTCTTCAGGCAGCCAAAACACCAGAGGGTTACGAATCTGTATTTCACAAAACTTGTCGAAATCTCTCTTAAAGCCTTTTACGGGATCAACACCAACATCAACCCTTGAGTTCATTCTAATACATTTCCCTACCTTCAAGAAGTTGAATGAATGAGGCAAGTTTCTAGAATAATGAAATCATGGGAAGGTTAATTTTCAATAAATTCAAAGTCATCTCATCACTTTTGTTTCGAGTTCGAAGTGACCGGTGAAGTAAATTTGCCATCAGAAAATGACTCTCTACTTGGGTCGACTTTGTGATCCCAAAATTATATACGTATCTGATCACTAGCTAGGAATTTGCTCTCAAAATTGAACGCAAGAATCACTCAGTAAGTCGATCCCTGCCTCATCAAGATTTTCGACTTGCGTTGTTCGTTCCATATCAGAATGGCTTTTCGTGTGTGGATACCCATTGTGTCTCAAAATTTCCATGACGTGACACATAGTTCGCTTTCGGTAACATTTTGGTGGCCTATCGGCATCCACTTTTGAGGCCTATGCCTTTTTCTTAGGACAACCAAGCCCATGAATTATTTTTAATTTTCAACCTTATTTAAGCGTTCAACTTCCCAGCAAAACTTTTATGCCCTAAATCCAAAAATACCAACGAAATAGCTATATCCGAGCCTGGTGATGAGATAAAAATAGACATCTTATTGGCTGGCTTCGATAGTCGAGCGAGGAACAGTCCTTAGCACCCTTAGCACCTTAGCACCCTTAGCACCTTAGCACCCATTGATCGGTCATTGAATTAAAATGTTAAATGATGAAGCGGATTTGCGACGAAAATATCAGCCAACACGATCCAATCAGGAAAACTAGTGCAGGAAAATACGACTGCTCCCCTCTGATTTTCTTTGACATAGTGCACTGGATTTACCTATGAAACCTATTGTGCTTGTATAGCAAATTTCAGGATCATACTCAGTTTTGTCGAAAGGCCGAGATTCGTTAGAACTATCCGGTCAGTGCAAAAGTATAAAAGTATCATAACTTCATAAGAGTCGTTGTTGTACCGAAAGGTCTCGTCCCGTCAAAAGTCCCGTCAAAGCCAAGTCATAGAACCAAGAGTTAGTTGGCTTAAAAAAGATTATGTTCCAAAAATTGGTACTCGTTCGAAGCCAAATAAAATAAAATATTTTTTTTATAATCTATTTTCAAATTTATATTCATTCATCAATTGAATAGTTGATTATGTTTGGTCAATTCCTAAAAGTCGATGGATCAGTTTTCTTTCTTTTCTTGAAATTCCTGTCAAAAAAACGTTTCGTGAATAGCTGCTTTTTGTTTTGCAAGTCAGTCGTTTTTGAGGCACAATTTGCATAATTAGAATCAATTGAACGTGGATTGACCAATCTAATTCATTCATCCCTCATTTTATGTTGTCTTCCAAAACCGACAGTGCGACCTCGTCAAAGTACGGTTTTTGGTGGAATAGTTATGCATTTTATGGGCCTGTGAACATTTTCGCGAAACTTCTGATCATTGCAATGATTTCATTCACTTTACTCACCAACTCGCCAACGGAAAAAGATGACTTTCTTCGTCGAAATGACGTTCGCTTGTTCCCAACATACATCCGTACATACAGCATGTATTCCGTCGAGAATTTGCTGTCACGAAATACACGTAATAGCTAATGAGACAAACAGAAATATCTCACTTTGGGCCTGTAAGTGGATATCAATGCCTTCGCCATTGTGCTAGACTGTCTTGAAAACGAGCTGCACAGAAACAATCATGTGAATAAGCAATTTTCACTCAAGGCTTTTCTCTTCGCCCAAGAGACAAATTAGAAGAGCAGATCTGCCAAACCAATCATGCCCTTATTTGACTTTGAGAGAATAGTAAAAAACGTGGCAAGAGACAAAAATTATGTTCATGTGTCATCAGCCTCATTATGAATTTCTGCTCAAGCGACAAAACCTTTAGGTCATGGACATTCATTTTCACAAATGTATAGAGTAACTAGAAATAGAGAAGCAAACCTTTGGCGAAGTATGAATCGAAGTATTAATCGAATAAAAAGTGAAAAAATGAGATATTTTGATTGAGCTCATCTTTTTTTCAACGCTCTCAAAATTACAATTAAACGCATATTTTCCGCATTTATTTACAGATAATAAATTAATGGGAATGACATTCTTTTCATTTCCGTTCCATGTCATAGTAGAATAACTTCGAATTCTATTAGTAATCAAGGAAGCTCACTTGGCCAATGGGCCAAATGAATAAAAGAGCAAAAATTGGTGTGATCCAAAACATGATGAGGAAGTCGAACGCACTCTACGCTCTATTGGGTTGATGAAAATATTCAAACGGGGAAAGCGGTGCCAATGCCCGATGAACGTATTATTCCCGTGGATCTGACTCGTCGGACGTGAGTTGAAGAAAACTGGTGCCCCAAAGATTCTCTTCATCTCACCTCACTTGGTCGGATTCCACTAAGCCAGAAGGTGTGCAAGAACCTAACCTACCATCCTTGGCATCTTATCGCATACAGCAACCGGCAATACTTGAAAAATGTTGCAGCTTGGATAGGTTTGGTAAGTGTCTTTGGCTCTTTATGTTACATCATCTCACAACACGTTAGCACGCTAGCTAACAGCTAATAAATGACAAAAATTACAAGCCACCATAGGCACGTTTTGCCTGAAACATTATCAAAATGGCCTGAAAGCTATAGAGAGGCATTCTACTTTTTAAAAGTTGAGTCAGAAATGCGCTGAAAAAAAGTGACCCTTTTAGTACTTCCAAAAATGACGAGAACTTCATTAACTTTACTGTCGTCAGGAAATGCAACGCTCCTTTCTCGGTCAAAGAACGACATGACATGCAGATAAAGTCTAAATAGAAATGGCAGTTATCTATAACACGCTTCCCTACAAACTTGCTTGGCATAAGGCTAAAATACTTCATAGCACTCGAAATGAACAATCTTAGTTGGGCATTTTTAGATGAGGCTCTATATTTGCAGATTTCGCCGTAAAAAAAAAGCTCGGACAACCTCACCATTGTTAACGCGATATAATCACATTAATCAACGATTTTTCTTGATTTTTGGCGTATCTTTCAAGCTCACACTTAAAGTATATCTAATTGTTTGGAGTCTGTGTATAGTACCTGAAACAATAGAACCAATTGCATAATTTGAATGAGTCTTCAAGATGCCCAATTCATTTGAAGGTCAATCACACGGACAACAAAGTTTCCTACATTTCGTCTGACAAGTGGGGGACCGATTTTCCATTTTTAGATTTCTAGACCATTTGCCAACACTTTCGCACACCCTTTAATAGGTGCATGCCTAGAACAGACTATTGATAATAACGTGTAATACTTTCACTTTATCCCTCGGGTAAATCACGATTTTTATTGACAAACGAGGTTCCCCAAAGTGAAATTCTCATCTTATTGGCCGCTCTGGGTTAAAGGAGCGCCTTTGGTGGCGAAAATCTACTACAGTAAGGGGGGCGGATATGAAATGATCCAAACCACCAGTAGCTGAAGTGAAGCAATTGAGCAAAAAATATAGACCAAGATGCCCACCCAACCTGCACCATGCTTGAATAAGATTGGTCAATTACTTCAAATCATCAGCTTATTCAAACAAACACACTTTCAATTATTGAAATATTTCGTTATCTCATGGTGCGTGTTGGGTTGGTCGTTGGTCCTTGCTCTTCCTCTTCAAGATACGATAAATCAGGGCGAAAAATTGAGTTTTCCTCACTTTTCCTTTATTACACAAGCATAATTGATGTTAAAGCATTGACGAGATCTCCTAGAAATGTTAAAGTTCGCAGAGCCATCGTCTAGCAAATAAGAACGATATAGCCCGAGGGATATCTATTTCACCAAAATGCTAATAAGATGATTAGAACATACATGGCCAGAAATCCAAATTGGCATCCTTTTTAAAGATCAGCTGTTCCTCCCCCTCCATAGTTCTTAAGGCCACGAAACTTCTCTTTTCTCTTGTACTTGCCCACAATAGTTATTAACGATTATGTGAAATCCCACAACAATGACGGGAAAAGATGGCGAGTTAAAGGCAATTTCATTCATGGACGTCAAATGGCGTGTTCGATGAAATGGTAAAGGTAGAATTGTAATGTCTGTTGGCTTGGACATTTGGATCCCTAACAATCCAGACCTCGGAAAAAAGAGCCATCATAAAAAATACTTTTTGATTTACGAGCGATCATCACTTAGGTCTTGCGTAGAGTCAGTCATTCAGATGAATGGAGGTTACATCAAATAGTATAGAATGAGGTATGTCAATGATATTCCTTACGAAGTTTCAACCCATTTGAACAAAAAATGAGGTCTTGACAACGATTTCCGAAGTGTTTTGGGAATGCACCATTTTGAATTCCCAGTCTTGGAAATGAATTTGACAAAATTTCAAACAATCGCATACTTGTCAAACACCCTGTACGTATAAAGTATTGGTGGCAGATTTTGATGTAAGCTAACCGTCGGGTAACTCATTAGATGGCGGTGAATAATAACATAATGGACATATAAACAGGAAATAGGCGAATCCCAATCTTCATTTCTTCCTGATTTTGGAAGGTACCCTCATACCCGAACATTTTTTACTTAAGGTGGCACAAAAAGCGCCATTATTCCGTAAGGCTACAGTTTCTTGACATCAAATAATCAGCCACCAATGAGTTGACATTGTTAGAAAAAAATTGCCTTTCTGTAGGGGACTATCGATTATAAGAAGATTATAAGACCCCATCCATTGTGAAAGGAACTATGCATCACATTAGACCAAGAGGGCTTGGTTGAGAAGCTATTAGATAGAGAAACCAAGGTAAAGTTCTTAGCCTTAGAAAATATTACAACCTTTGTTGTCAAAAGAAACTGTGAGAACACTTTCAACCAAAACCAGTCTTAGTAACCTTTGATCGGGGATTATTTGGTAGTTTTTGGTCCGTTATTTTGAACAGTCAAAGGGTTCAGTTTTGGCGAATGGCTGAGCTATACCAAAGGGAGTAATGGTGGTGTAGAGGTTGGTTGGTTAGCTTGGTTGAAGAACAGGAGTAGGACCTCTCCAAATGGGCACGCACCTTTTTTGGATAAATTGCAAGATCACAATTCAATGATACGAGTCGAAGAGGCAAGGGGGCGAGAGGAGAGGAGAGGAGGTGCTTTATCCGACCACTCTGCCACCCGGTTCAAAATTAATTAGGCTATAGCGTTTACCAAACTTGACGAGCCTATATCAAAGCAAGCCAAACAAATGCAAAGAGGCATAGAGGTAAACAATCTTAGAGAGATGATTCAGGAATGCCTCATTGACATGAATATTCGATACAAGATATACGTAAGTCCATTAAAATAGCAATGCGGATTTCAGCTTGTCAATATTTGATGTGACTTCGTTGAATCTTATTGCATTGCTCGAATATACTGGACTTAGGGACCAAATTGAAGCTAATGGATGAAATTCTTGAAAAAGGGTTCTCTAAATTTCCGGAGTTTTTTTCAAAATTTGATGAACATGATATTCTTTTTATATCACTTTTTTGCTTCAAGTTATACCATGTTTGTTTTATTTTTCGCTTCATAATTTCTGTCAGAACCTATATTGACTTTCTTGCTCTTTGAATGGGTTGATGAGACCATGAGTTTGAAAGAGGGGAAACCTAGTTGTCGAACCTATCAACCCAGGCATAGCACTTTAGTAGACCAACCAATGACGTTCATCTAAGTTGTTGACTCTATGCAAAAGTACCCCCGTCAAGGTTGAGATGCTCAAATTCTTTTATTTCTTCAATCAAAGCACTTTTGAGTGGTTCAATTTGGGATTACAGGAAGTCTAACTTGATTACTGTACATAGTCACTATACGCCGTTAAGGCTACTAAATGGACTGAAGCGATAGACCCCGGAGCCTTGATTAATCCTGACCAACCGACCATAGAAGATCATTGGGGTTCCAAATTTGGACAGAGGTGCGGCAATGTCATCAAAAAGTTCGAAAAAAGAGATGCCAATGTGCTTTGGAGTTGGGTGTTTTTCGCTCATTACTTCAAAAAAGGATTTAGGGAATGAATAAAAAAATAGGCGGCGATTCCAAGAAGACAGTTGTTGCTGTTGTTGCTCCTATGGCTAGCTGCCGATCGTCATTCTGGAGAGATCTAGGTTAAATGAGGAGATTTGAGCGAGAGCGAGAGAGAAAGAGAGCCATTTAGAAATGTTAAAGTGAGGATCTCCCAAGTGAGGGACGAATGACCTTTATCAATTCACGGAGCGGGTTTTTTCACGCATATTTGGATTGGCCTATCTGCAAATGCTTCCTTGAACAGATATCGAACAACTCGTCTTGCTTTCGTGGAAAGGTCTCAAATAAAAGCCGTAGAATGTATTCTTCTTGCCATTGGCTGGCTTTAAGGGAAATCGCTTCTGACAGTTGAAGCAACAAATTCGGCTATCGCTTCGCCAACGTTCGTTGAACGGCCAAAGAGCGAGTGAGTCAAGACTCAAGACTATTATTATGGGCAAGTGACGATGATCAGAAAGACGGACGGACGTCCCACGAACCTTAAGCTAGATTAAATGACCGTGGGTCGCCACTCGCCATTACCCAATTTTGGAAGACAAAACAGTCGATGCAGAAAGGTGTCGATTGTCCAAAAAAACAGCCGTAAGAATAAAGGGAGCGACGAAGGAGAGGAGGCACGTGTTCGTTTTGGGTCGAAGGAGACTAAGTGGAACTAGAATCATTGCTTGTATCAAGGTTAAGAAGAAGAAGTCCTGTGCCTTCCTTCGAAATTGAAATCGACCATGTTTTTGTTATTCTTGACACTCGCCAGAGGAACTAGCACTCCAGTGTAAGTGGAATGGGTCCCAGTCGTGGGTTGAGGTTTTCTCTGCGGACAGAAATCAAATGAGTGTAATATACCGTACAAATGCTACCGAGGGTGGTCGAGCTTATTGGTCGTACGACGTTGATGACAACGGCAGTCTGCTTCCTTGCTGGCCTTCTCAGTCATTTATGAGAATATCCACGTGGGTACGGCGAACTTGTGTCGCTTTGTAAGTGCTGGAGAGAAACCTACTGCTTGATTGCCAGGCCATCAAGTAATGGCGGAACTGAAATTGCATATCCTTTTTTGACTTCCCCACCAATAGACAAGTTGACTCTTGGACTGAAGTTTGAACGGTTTAGAAATCAAAAACATGGACTAGATAAAACGAAGGACGAAGTTGGAGTGAGAGACTCAGAGAGTGAGAGACACAGAAACACAGACAGAGAGAGAGAGAGAGAGACGGGCGGATAGGGAGAGTTATGGAAGAAGATGGAGTGCAAGGTAATCATTCCAACAATGCCAACAAATTGAATATGTCCAATTCATCTGACAAGTTTTGGCTCTGGCTCAACATCAAGAGAAAGAAATCATGAATCTCCTTTTCGATCGCACATCGAATTCATCCCACAATGACATGCATGCTTGAATTCTCATTCGCCGCTGAATGCACAGAGCCTGTCTTGATTTATTTTTCCATTTGATTCGACCGAAATCCATTCTCGCCTGCTGTTTGCAGAATCCAATTGAAGAGACTCACATGGACCGAATGCTACGCAAATAGTAGAATTACAGTGTTTTCATTCCATGTATACCTTTTTTATCTACTCCTTTGAAAATGAACAAAAAATTATAATCCTCTTTTTTGAATTTTCTTAATGTATTTAGTAGGACGTTGCAAAATGTTCGATTGCAATAGTTATTTTGGCATGGTCTTGTAATAAAGATGGATCTCAAGTGAATTCTATTTTTCCTCTTCAGGATTTTTCGACCAAACGAAAGACGGACCAACTATAAACGAAATATTGAAGTGGNTCCATGTATACCTTTTTTTATCTACTCCTTTGAAAATGAACAAAAAATTATAATCTTCTTTTTTGAATTTTCTTAATGTGTTTAGTAGGACGTTGCAAAATGTTCGATTGCAATAGTTATTTTGGCATGGTCTTGCAATAAAGATGGATCTCAAGTGAATTCTATTTTTCCTCTTCAGGATTTTTCGACCAAACGAAAGACGGACCAACTATAAACGAAATATTGAAGTGGACAACACCCAACAGCATTGTAACATATCACCCCAGAATTCAACTCAGTCCCTACCTTGATAGTTACTTGGGCTACTTCACAACTTACATTGTTGCACGAAGTGGTACGCATTTCCCGACCACACCAAACATCCCATCGCATCGTACTAGAAAGAACTAGGGCACTTTTGGGGTGGAATCACACCCATTCTTTTGAATGGTCACTCGCAACGAAAAACTGTCTGTCTGAATGGGAAAAAGGGAAGGCGAGAGGGAGAGTGGAGGAGAACCGATCTCACCCCCAAAAATGGATGTGACCAAATGAGCTGGCTCCTAGTCCCAGCGACTCACTAGACGGATGCTATAGTACCATCATTGGCATCATCGTCATCATCACACCACATACATACCACACGCACGCACCTACCTACATATGCATCTCCCACCTAAGAAAAGAACCGAAAAAACTGGGAATGCAAACACATTATGGTAATCACACCCTGAATGATGAAGTGTGTCTGATAAAAGAGCTTCCCTTGGTGTGTTTCTCGTCTTCAAACGAGAGATTATTCGACTGTATTTTGTCACACCCCTATTGTGGGGAGGATTGCTGGACCCCAATCCATACATTCAGCTTTCAATCCATTTCGAGTGAGAGCGAAGACTCAAAACACAACATACAGGCAAGGGCACTGGCTCAAGAAGCTCTTTGAATTTTGAGCAGAATTCGGCCGTGATTGTTGGCTTTCAAGTCGTCTTAGTCGTCGGACGCAACTCGCCATCCATAAATCTGGTGCCGTCTCGTTTGCTTGCCATCCGATGCAAAACGCATATATAACATTCTGAACGACGTTGTTCATTCTCTCTGGCAAACAAAAAAAAAACCCGGACTTGGAGTTGAATACCTAATATGAGCACAACGCTTTTAAAGTAGCGAATTAAGATAAGATTGGCCAAAATGAGCAATAAGAAGGCCTCAACAGATACCAGCTTCTTTAACACGGCCCAAGTGAATGACAATGGGCCTTTCGTTCGACGGCTTCAAAGCCACATGCCTTGGCACGATGATGATCATCATTCCCGCCGACGAAGACGTCAATACCATGGCAAACATTTATGGTTTGGCCTGCTGATTTTGGCAGGCCTACCTTCCGGGGAAGCTAGGTCAGACCAAGTTCAAAGATGCGATGGTGGTGTGCTAAAAGTCAAGCATGGACGAGTCGTCAAAGTCTTGGATGAGTATAGCTTGATCGTTGGCTGCAAACCAGGGTTTGTCTTGATAGGATCGCACCAAGTCAATTGCGGACCAGATGGAACTATATTGAGCAAAAAACTACCAAAGTGTCGGAAAAGTAAGGCCAAGACGCCCACCACACGTCACAACAGAGACAAGAAAAAAGCCCGGGGATCTCGTCACCAGCCAAAGTTTACTGCTCAGTCAAGCCAACACGAGAACTCGATCAAGTTATCGGTGCTGCGAAATGAGTTAGGAAACATCCATCGTCGGATTTCTCCTCAAAGTAAATACCAAGATCTGATGGTGGGTGATGAGCCTCAGGAGGACAACGAATACGACGATGCCGAATACTACGATGACTATGATGGCTATGATGGCTATGATGACTATGACAATTATGAAGGGGATGACTACGACGAGGAATATGATGAAGAGGGTGATTACGAAAACACAGATTATGGCCTTGATGACAAACTTGATGGGAATGGCGAGGATGTTGATCTGGAGGGTGATGATATCTATGACCAGACTTTGGACGGGCTCGAGACTTACGATGAGAACTTGGAAGCAGCAGACACTTATGATGACGAGAAGTCCGATCAGGTTGAAACAACGGAAACGAGAGGATCTTATGATGAGGATGTAGAGGCTGAAGGCAACGATCAATACGGCGATTTTTATGACTACAACTACGATGACAGATCGGAAACCAAGCCCGAAAATCCACCTATCCGCACTAACCTCACCGATAGTACAAACCAAAATGCTGAGTATTATGATGTAGATGAACCTCTTGAAGCCTCGATCCCCAGCAAATCATCTGACCGTGGGGAAAAAGAATATGAGGCAACGGAAAGAGAAGAGGACAGCAACTACAATTACCAAACCGGGGAATATGACGAAAATCGTGGTGAAGAATTTGCCGAAGAAGGCAATTTGCCAGCTGAAACAAGTTCAACTCAAACGAATGCACTTGAAGAAGATCGCCGTTTTACAGATGATGAGGACCTCAGTTTTGGAAGTGGATCAGTGAGTCCTGATGATGAGGATTTGGGTTACGGTTCGGGTGATTACGACGGTTACCCTTCTGATTATGGCCCCACAACAACTGCTCCTCCAACCTCAACAACAACAACAACAACAACGACCAAAACCACCACCACCACCACCACCACCACCACAAAGACTACGACCAAAACCACAACAACGACGGCCTTTACAACTGCCACTGATGAAATTACTTCAACCATCATGGTAGTCGATTGGACAACCGCCTCTCCTGGTTCCTCCATATCCAAGGTTAAGCCAACTGATTCAGTCATAGTAACCGATGATGAAGACTTATACAACGAGTTGAATATTGACCATGAAGGATCAGGATTTGATGACGGATCTGGAGAGGATGAAACTAATGCGGAGTCGGAGAACGACTCCGACACCCAATCAGCCATGACAACCATATCAATTGAAGAACGACAACAGATTAGAAATTCCTTCTACATACAAAATGAGGCCGATATTCTGAGGTTGGACACGTCGTGTGTCCTAGAGTTCAAGGAGGCACCCGAAATTGAGCACGCTACCGTCCGGTAAGGCATCGAAAAAAATGGATTCCAAGTTGTAGGGAGTATTCTAAGCATGCCAACAATTTTCTTTTTCAGAGGCTATGATCACAGGGTCGAAAATGTCGCCTCCCCTGGAAAATTTTATGCTGAAGCCTCGTACAAATGTGACAAAGGTTACGAGTTTGAGGACCCTGCTTTGAGCAAGTTGTATTGCTCTGAAAACGATTGGATCGGGAAGAGACCCATGTGCTTACCAGGATCCACCCATCCCGACGCTGTCCCAGAGTGCCAACCGGAAGATGCTCAAAAATGCGACCAGTTGTGTGTTTTAGAAGGAGATTTTCAGCCCTTGTGCCAATGCTACGGGGGCTACACTCTCAATCAGAACGGACGCACATGTGACGATATCAATGAATGTTCTTATGAAAATGGGGGATGTGATCACCAATGCATCAATAAACCAGGAACCTTCATGTGCGAGTGTGAGCCGGGGTTCACTGCTCAAGGCAACTATTGCATCGACATCAACGAGTGTCTCCTTAACAATGGACACGGGCCTTGTCAGGACAAGTGTAAAAACACTGAAGGAGGATATCAATGCTCATGCGAAGGCCTTCCCGGAACAGTTCTCTCCGAGGAAGACCAACACACATGCCAAGATATGAATGGATGCAAGAAAAACAACGGAGGATGCTCTCATGAATGTATTCACAGCTACGGTCAAGTGTTTTGCTTGTGTCCTTCTGGCCTTGAACTGGACAAGGATTGGAAAACGTGCTTGGACGTCGACGAATGTGCCTCGGGGGCGCTAAAGTGTTCCGGGTCTTGTGTCAACACCCCGGGATCAGCACATTGTGCGTGCGATCCTGGCTTTGAAATGAATGAAAAGCATGAATGCTTGGATGTGGACGAGTGTTTCGAGAGCCTCAACCCTTGCAGTCATGAGTGCTTGAACAGTCTCGGCTCATTTGAATGCACTTGTCCATTCGGCTACAGCCTCGATGAAGACGGCTTGATCTGTCGAGATATGGACGAATGTTCAATCGATAACGGAGGATGTGAGCACGAGTGTGTCAACCGTGAAGGAGGACACGAGTGTCGATGTCGATCGGGATTCATGACTGATCCGAGCAACGTCAATTATTGCCAAGATGTGGACGAGTGTGAGGACGATCCTTATCGATGTCATCACGGTGACTGTCTGAACAATCAAGGCTCATTCGTTTGCGAATGTCATCAGGGGTTTGAACTCTCCCCTGAAAATTTGTGCGAAGATGTTGATGAATGTGGGGACGACCCTTGTGGAGATGTGGGTCAATGCGTTAACAGCTTGGGCTCTTATGAGTGTAAATGCCTTCGAGGATATTTATTTCACAATGGTACTTGCATCGATATCAACGAATGCTTGCTAGGAAATCCATGCATCAATGGCGACTGCGTCAACACTGAGCCAGGGTACGATTGCGTCTGTTTCAAGGGATTCATTTTCCACAACGGAGTTTGCGAGGACCAAGATGAATGCCAATTCGATAACCCATGTGGGCCCAACGGATCGTGTCAGAATCTGGTCGGGGAGTATCAATGCGCTTGTGACGCGGGTTATGCGTTCGATGAGACCACTTGTGTGGATGTGGATGAGTGTGAGCAAGATCCATGTGGTAGACACGGTGATTGTGTAAATATGCAGGGCTCTTACATCTGCCGTTGCCATCCCGGCTTTGAGTTAGTGCAAGGTATTTGCGAAGATGTCAATGAATGTTTGGATGATCTAAATTGCGCCTCAGGCACTTGCAATAATCTCCCTGGGTCGTATGAATGCGCTTGTCCCAATGGGTACCATTTGCCATTTGGCTCCACAGATTGTGAGGATGTCAACGAATGTGAAACAGAAAATGGTGGCTGTCACCACGAGTGCGCTAATACTCCCGGATCATATGTCTGTCGATGCAACGATGGATTCGAGGTCAATCCAAGTAATGAGAGACTCTGTGTGGATCACGACGAATGCCAAAGCAATCTGCATGGCTGTAGTCACAAATGTGTCAACAACATTGGCGGCTTTGAATGTCAATGCCATCGTGGATATGCCGTTGATCCTGCAGACCCTAAGGCTTGCACTGATATTAATGAATGTCTGGTTCAAAATGGGGGATGCATGCACGAATGCGTGAATAACGTGGGATCATTCAATTGCTCTTGCCGAGCAGGATTTTGGACCCCACCTTCGGAGCCGAGTGATTGTCTCGATTTAAACGAGTGTCTTAACGACGATAAAGGTGGATGCTCTCACATCTGCCAGAATCTCGAAGGTTCCTTCAAATGTGATTGCCCACCGGGCTACAAGTTGAAGCATGACGGGAAAACGTGTAAACGGATTCACAAAAAGGTCGATGCTGCATGCAAATCTGCGAAACGACCTCGTCACGGGTTCTTGAAATGCAACAAGCGAAAAAATAACGGCCGTTTTCCGGTGGGTACGAAATGCAAATTGAAATGCCGTCGGGGCTTTCGACCCACCAATGTTATGCGAAAACGATGCCTGGCCGATGCCACATGGAGGGGCCCCGACGCATTATGCGAACCCATCAGCTGCCCCGGCATTCCTCCTATTTCCAATGGATGGGTTGAGCCCCTAAATTGTCAGCATGGAACCCATCGATTGGGCACCAAGTGCACGTTCCAGTGTTTACCCGGTTTTACACTCACCGGTCCCTCTGAGACGAAATGCACCGGGAAAAGCACGTGGAGAAACTTGACCACTCTCCCCACATGTACGAACGAGTTTCCCAAGCCGTTTATTATTTGCCCACCGGATATGGTCAAGCCACTGCCAGGGTCCTCAACTTCGGTTTACGTCATGTTCGCCCAACCCAAAACTAACGTGGACTGGTTCAGGTACAGAGATGCCTTTTACCAAAGGGTAATAATGCCTCGAGATGATGAAATTTTCCAACATTTATTTTTTACAGATATGTGGACAGCGAGCCCAAGTGGGCTAAACAACTCGAAGGTGAGATGATACGTGGTAAGCACGTGGTCACGTTCAGAGCTAAAAGTCCAGTGGGAAACCAGGTAGCCTCCTGCCAGATGATTATTCATATCCAGGATAAAGAGCCACCCACTGTTCGGAAATGTCCAAGTTCGTTTGATCGGACATTAACGCCCGGACAATCCTCCATCATGGTTACTTGGATTGAACCCATCTTCCATGACAATGTGCAGATTCAGCATGTCATGGCCTCCTATCTACCAGGGCACTACTTCTCTAAAGGGCGTCACGACGTCTTGTACACTGCCACAGATGCGGATGGGAACAAGGCCAAATGTGGCTTCACCATCACCATCTACGTTGCACCGCCGCATTTGGTGGGCGTGACATCTCGTCCCACGTTCCGTCCACAACAGCAATTGCCCGCGCCCCTTGGGAGTGCTACTCACTCTAACTCGAACGCGAGACACCACGCTCGTCCTAGATCTCGACAGCATTCGTTTTACAGCCGATTCTCGATACCAGCCAAATGCCACGATGTACCCGAAATACAAAATGGTCAAATGGAATGCATAGACTCACATATAGGAAAGAAATGCACTCCGAAATGCGACCCGGGTCATGAAATCTATCAGAAATTTGGAAGTCGCATCCCCACATATTTGTGCAACAACTTCAGAGTGGATTGGGAAATCCGGCGCTTTATTCCGGACTGCAGCCCGGTCAAAGCGCTCTCGAGTGGCACGAAATGTGAATCTGGATGGGAGACTATACAAGATCAATGCTTTGCTTGTCCACCAGGTATGTTTAGGTCCGAGTTTGATCTCCTGTGCCATGATTGTGCCAAAGGATTCTATACTGAGTCTTTTGCCTCGGAGAGTTGTTCAGAATGTCCACTGCACCATACGACGCGAACCCGCGGTAGCCGCTCGTCGAGTTCCTGTCACTATTATCGACCTAAAACCGATGGCAATATCTATGGAAGAGGTAACTACGCAGAGCGAAAACCGAATCTAGGGTTTCAGCTCTACAACCGATGGTCCAATGTCAAAAAATCCAAAAGAAATGTCGCTGCTAAGACCAAAACTGTCAAATCTTAGATAAACGTCATTTCTACTTCACTCATAGATGCTTAACTGTAACCAAGTAACATAATTGCAAGTGAATGTCCTGAAAGAATTAAACCAACTTAATCACGCCTGAGGGCTTTTTGAAGACCCATTTTATTGCTGTTTAGCTTCTAATATCCATCAAACGTTGGCCCCAAATTTGGACTCGCAGGGCGAAAGTTACTTCCCAGATGACTTTTCGGAAAGGTTAATGGACGTGAGAAACAGCTCTCTCAACTCATCCACGCAAGCTTCCTTGATCTGACGATTTACAATGACGTAAAAACAATTTCGATACGAATAAAACGAAGTTTTACTCTTGTTCTCTTTCACCTCAATCTTGATGACGAATCGTGAGGTATCGGATTTGTAGTTTCTAGACTCATGTCTAACAGCATTGAAGGTAACTTGAATGGAATCTGGATGAAGTTTGGGTTTGATGTGACCTTGGAGTTGAAGGTTATCCATGAAAATTCTGAACTCGTCGCGTTCCCTCCGGTTCATTTGAAGGCCAGTAATGTTACCCACATTGGGCTTACAACCTTTTTCAATTCCCAAAAAGATGACTCCGCGAATGTGAACATTAAGAAATGCGACGATGTGCTGACTGATGGCATGAAAATCGACATCTTGAGCTCTTCTTCCACCCAGAAACACCACATTACGATTGAAAGCCTTGAACAGACTGCCGTGAAAGTAGTCCATTTCTGATTCCCTCCTCATTTCTTCCTCGAGAGTGGTGACTCGATTTTTGGGCAAGGAGTTTACTTCTTTTTCAAGGGGACTTGAAATTTGATTGTCACAATCTTTCAAGGCATTGTAGCTTAATGACCGCAATGGACGTGTCACCTTGTTTGAGTCATCCAGACTATCCGAATATCTTTTCTTCGAGTGTTTTTGGACGTTAACCTGATCAGAGGATCGATAGTTGCTCTTGAGATGACGTTGATCTCGCGATTTCTTCTCCTGAGCATCCTTGATGGCCATTTTCACACGTTCCCGTTTTTGATGCAAGTTCCCTTCTTTGTACATCTCGATAAGTTTTTGCACTAAGCGTTGCTCATCTGCCTTGGTTAATTTGGGTGGAAGGTCACTGAGAGATTTGGATAATTTGGCGATGGTCCACGTCTCTTGAAAGCGTTGGGATTGCATGAGATCCAAACAATAGAAAAGAGTACTGAGACAATCCATACTGACATGGCCTTGACTAAGTTCTTTGCCAATCAGAGCACAGAGCTTTTGATCTTTTTCGTTGTCACGAAAGTCTTTATCGGTCAAGTTATGCAAATTCAGGTGGATGCCTTTGAAGTAGGCGTGATGGAGAGCCCACGCAGCATCCATCGATTCTTTCCTTTGACTGTAGGTCAAATTCTCCAACATCTGTGGAAAGTTTTCAATACGGTTGAATATCTCGGAGTTGAAATGACTGGCAGCATATTTCAATACTTGAGCGGCATGATCCTGCACAGGTAGACGGATTCGCGGAGCAATGCCTGAAAGATGTTTTTGTTTGAAAATTAGATTAACTTGTCACTCCAATCTGGTTACAAAGAGCCACTTCTGTTCTTACCAAGGATACGTAGATATTTGCACAGAGGTGACAATTTTAACGGGCTTAAAGACGACGGGAGAGGTTCCATGGTGGGCATGTTGACGTTGATTCGAGCTACTACACCTAAATCGTACAGAAACACCCGGTACTGATTCTTGATCACGTTAATAATGACCCCGCGGAAATACTGATTATTGAGACGAAACCGGTTTTCAAATTGCGCGTCTTGCGCTTTCACAATTACGTCCTGGCCAACCGTGGGTTTGACCGACGCCTCGTTAGAATGGACCGCAGTTTGGGCCAATTTCTCATCCATAATGAGCAATTTCTTCGAGAATTCGGCCAAAGTCATTTTGACCACTAGCGCATATCCGGATTCATAGAAGTCCAACACCAACACATCGCACGATTGCTTGGTGACTGAACGAGTCGAAGCACTCAGCGTGGCGGGCTGAGTCGACTCCGGGTACTCCGCCAACAATGTCGAGGACAACGTGGCTTGAGATTCATAGTCCATGATATCGACCCCACCAACGAGTTGATCAAACTTCTGACCGTAGAGCGAATCGAACGGGAGGGAACCCGCCCCATCAAGAACGTCTTGCTCGAACGAGGACCGCCCCGTAGTTGGACAGCCCGTGGGGTAAATGGATCCAACTAAGTGCTCATGGAGTGACTTATCCAGAAGAAGCTGACTCACTGGCCTCACCATCGTGCCCGGATATCGACCGCAGGCGGATTCTGCAGGATCAGCCAAACGCAAGAGACCGCTCAATAGCTCGACCGTCGTGGGAAGTGATCCCAGACTTAGGCGCCAAGTACGAGGTGATCGGTGCAAACGCGCCAAACAGCGGACTATTAACGCCAAAATAGCGGTCAACGTGCGGGTGGAATGTAAGTGTCCATCCCAAGCGGTCCAGGCCGAATGGCCAGATCGCCACAAATCCGGATAGGGTCCGGGTTCCCGGCGAGAGATGAGCCATCGATGAATGGTCCAATCGTCCTTGGGCAAAGCTGCTTGAGCCAAGGCCTGGGCGGCGGCCTCACGTTTGGCCGGGTTCAAGTAGGTGGAGGTCAGATGGTCGAGTAAGAGGTAGATTTCGCGAGGTCCTCCGGAAAGAGGGGTGAGGCTGGAGGGAGCCGATCGATCGGTCACTTGGGGATCGGTGTTGGGCGTTGAGGCCCGCCTGGCCGGGGTCGGGGCTTCAAGGGGTCGAGGGGGACTTGGAGTGGGAGGGGAAGGGGATGGGGATGGTGAAGAGGAGGTCGTCGTATCTGTTGATAAGGCTTTGGGTTGAGATTGAACGGGTTGAGAGTCGGTTTGGAGCGATGCCTGCCAGGCCATCTGGACCCAAGGGGCTCGAGCCACGGCTGGTTGAGCCATGGTGAGGCTGGGCGTGAAAGGGATGAGGCGGATCACGAAGATGTCAAACACTCAATCCAGATCAGGGCGAACCGCCGAACCAACCAAAGGGCTCGTCCCTTACTCGCCCGGTGAAGGTTTAGTTTTGAACCCTCTGTGACCTCTGACTGTTAGGCTCGGCATGGGCTCGCCTAGGCTGGCCAAAGGACACAGGATGAGACGGTGCTAGACAAGTTGCTAGACAAACGAATCGACGTGCTCTTTGTTGTTCATGTTGTGATCAGTTGATGTTCGTTCTTACTGGATGCACCATAGAGCCCTCTAGGTCTCACGATGACGCTATGACAAATCCCGACTCGCATCATTAGTAGTGTCTCTACCCGATGCTACTTCCACGCCGGGTGTAACCATATTTATTTTGCCCATTGCTGAATGTAAGAAGAATGCTACCATTTTAAGGACGTCCGTCTATCTTCTGGGCCAAGAATTGATTAGAACAATATAGACCTATTTGTGGAATGAACAGGCAGTTGCTGCTCAACCTTAAGGCAATGTACCCTATTCCTGAATCGTGATGATTGACCACAGGGGAATTCGGGTAAAATTCCAAAATATATTTGATGTCAGTGGTTGCCAGAAACATCCAAGCACTCCTTGACAGTTAATGAAAGGTGTTTTAATTGCTGATGGGAAAAGAGCAAGTAGCAAGTCATCACAGACACCCAAGTTCTACTTGTTTATAAGCAAAGCTTGGCCAAGCACTAGAACTTGGGCAAGCTTAACCCAAGAAAAGATTCACTGCTAAAGAAGGGGGCCCAACGAGTCAGCTCAGGAAAACGTGGATTTTTTGTTCATTGTGAAAGTCAGATTGCCAGAAACAAACCAAGCATTGAACCAAAGCCACGTGCCTGCGTCAGTGTTGCTGCACATTATTGCTTTTCCTGTATAAGCTGACTTAATTTGCCCTGGCATAAAATTTCTCGCTCAAGTTTGGCCACACCATTTTCCCCTCAAGTGTTTGTGTGCAAACCCAAGTTGGGGCAAGTTCCTACTTGGGCAAGTTCCTATTTGGGCAAGTTCCTACTTGGGCAAGTTCCTACTTGGGCAAGTTCCTACTTGGGCAAGTTCCTACTTGGGCAAGTTCCTACTTGGGCAAGTTCCTACTTAAGCAATAATCTTAAATCATAAGCATCTTAATAAGTGAAAACTGGAGCATAACGGTTGGAAATGATCACCAGTAGCCTCGCTGAAAGGATGGAGGGTGAAAACCGATCCAAGTTAAGGCCTAAATCACCGTTTTAGTCCTGTTGCTTAATGAGATCAAAGCCTACCGAGGTATCTGACGGCAATTGGAAATTTAAGTTGGAAAAAAAGTTTAATTGAAACCTCTATGACTCAAGCAATTGATATTTGCAACGTCTTAAGTCTTCTGTTATGTTAGTGGGTTTCCTGGCTGAATTTGCTGTCTTGATATAAAATCGCATTTCCACCTTGAAAAACTGGAAGAAACATTTGTAAAAAAAAAACAATATTAAAAAATGCATCTTTCTGTTTCATAGATAACATCTTTCTGAAATTTTGACCCCCTAAAAAGTCACATGTCGATTGGCAAAGATAAGGATTTATGCAGCAGGAGCATTTTCAACTACACAACCTTCAAATGTAATGAACTGCAATTTTTTCTACTCTTTTGCGGATTTCCTTACCGCCACTGGGATCGGAATCCCAGCAGTTCAAAACGAATTACGTAGAGTTGGCGGATCAGGCTAACCCTTGAATACAGGGTTGATCATGAATTTTAGTCAGAAACGTGTCCCAGTCTGACTTAAATCCTGTTATTGGATCAACACCTAGATACTCTCTAGGAATATTTGAGGGCAGCAAATTGAACAATGAAGGAGCCCAAGAAAGAAGACAGGTGGACTTCATTGTTCTAATTAGCCTGGAATCTCAAAGGTTTGGAGGTGCTCTCAAGACGTATGTATGTTAAGCCTCTGCGTTCACTATAATTGACCCTAAACCAGGGTTGGGACAAAGCTCATGCATACTTTTGAAATGTACAATATCAAGTACCTTTCGTACCTTCTTTGAATACTGTACAGTCCCAACTTTTCTAGTTTCTCTCAGTACGATAACTCTCTCATCCCTTCATTGAATTCAATGTACCTGGTGAAGCATCTTTGGACCTGCTCGACCTTTTGCAAACCTGTTGAACTCATTGGAGCCCAAATGGGTGAAGCATATTCAAGATGTGGCTGAACAATCGACTTGTACAAAGTTAGCATCGTGATACTATCTCTGGACTTAAACGTGCGATATATCCAACCACCTGTTTGAAAAGCTTTGCTAACTTTCAACTGGATATGCTCACCGAACTTTCCATTATCTTAGAGGACTACACCTAAATCCATCATGGATGAGACGTGCTGAATACCTTGCCTTCATCATCTAATAGTGGAATGTGTAATGCCGGCGTCCCAAATGTCAATGAGCGGAATTCAGTGCCATGGGAACGTTTAGGCAAGCTCTGGCAGGTTCGTTTGTTTGCTGGTACCAGTGTCAGTGATGCATGTTTTGGGCTTCAGTCACGTTTACAAGCAGCTGACCCTTCTTTCACATTGCTATATGAGGAAAGGTCAGCTTCGTTAGAATCAGTTTGAAACGCCAATTGTGTATCACTGGCATTGGCAGGCAAGTTTGTTTGCTGGTACCAACGCTTGCCTAAATGTCCGAAAATTACTCTCACTAACCCAAGAGTAGATTTGGTCTAGGACCTCTACTAGACAACCGGAATTCTGACCATTCCTACCAGAAACTAGTTTTGTATCATCAGCCATACATCAGCATAGGAAGAGATACTACGTTACTGCACTTAGCTCCTGAAGTGGAGCAGTGAAGATGATGAAAAGAAAAGGGCTTAAATTTGATCCCTGAGACACACCCGACTTGTCATCATGTATGTCACCAAGAGATCCCTCAACACCCTGGAAAAGAAATTACAAACTGCGGGGACCGTGTTTTCCGTTTATTGAGGGCGACCAAAACCATCAACCTTCCGTTCCATCCTAAAGATTTCCTTGATCTCATGCACACTTTTCGATTTCAAAAATAAAATGTAGTTCGAAACTTCCATTACACTCTGGTGCTTTAGCTTTTGAAGGTTGAACGGAATTCATTGGTTTCAGGCCCATGTAGCAATTGGTCACTCTGCTGAGTGGTAAGTGAGCCTGTTGGTTGTTTTGGGCTTGCCCGTCATCACTCATCAATAACAACACTTGTCCCCAACTGTCTCTCACATCATCTGATTGCATTTGATCGAGCTTTGACAACGGAGTGGAAATCCAATCTGGAAACTGTCCGTGTTCCTTGGTTGCGTTCTTCGTCGGCCCTCGTAAGTCTCGTGCCATGTCGTGCAGTTACGCCGAGGGCCTCTCGCCCTACGACAACAAGGGTAAACTAGGCCTGCCCGAACAATTCGACCAACCCGACAAGATCCGCGCCCAGGTTGAGATCCTGGCCCAGTGGATCCGGGACAGTCCCCATACCGTGGTCCACACCGGGGCGGGTATTAGCACGGCGGCTGGGATTCCCGATTTCCGTGGGCCCCAGGGCGTGTGGACGCTCGAGCGTCAAGGCCGTCCACCCCCGCCTAGCCTGGACTGGGATAGCGCCACACCCACCTTTACCCATCGGGCGCTTGCCGTGCTAACCCAAGCTCAGCGTGTTCAATTCGTGATTAGCCAGAATATCGATGGGCTCCATATGCGGTCCAGCTTAAGTCGGCGGCATTTAGCCGAGCTCCATGGCAACATGTTTGTGGATCAATGTACCGTTTGCCAACGCCAATTTGTGCGCGCCCAGCCCGCCGCCACCGTAGGACAGAAGGTCGATGCCAGTCGCTCCTGCCCAGCACCCCGCCCCAATGGCCGGCGGTGTCGCGGGAAATTGGCCGATTTCGTGCTAGATTGGGAAGCCGAATTGCCCGAGCACGATCTTGACTTGTCCTTGGCCCATTCCACCTTGGCGCACCTCAGTATTGTCATGGGCTCCACCCTCCAGATCATTCCGGCCGGGAATCTGCCTACGTACGCCCCCAAGTTCCATTCCACGGGCAAGCTGGTCATCATTAACCTCCAACCCACCAAACACGACAAAAAGGCCGATCTCATTATTAGGGGTTACGTGGACGAAGTCATGAAACTGCTCATGACCGAGCTGACCCTACCCGTGCCTGATTATCAGCCTACGGTTGACCCGGTGGCCATGCAGTTGGCCGTTGCCAATCCCGAGACGTTTATCGAATGGACGCAAGATGGCCCAGCGGCCGAGAAACTAACGGAAATGGCTCAGGACGTAGAAAAGAAGTTTAAATTGAAGCGCAAGGCGGCTAAAGACTCGGCCCAATCGATGCTGGGGAAGATGCTCAAAAAGGCTGAGTCTGACGACAAGCCCATAAAAACTGAAGAGGAATCATTGGAATCGAAAGAGCTGAAACTGCCTGCTACATCAAAGCCCAGCGCATTATTAAACCAAGCTACTGACTAAATTTTCCGGACTTAAGCTATAGAATGTACGGAGGTAATTCAGCTAAGGTTATGGAGTTCCTATGTATGGACTTAGACTCAGTTTAGGGTTTTAAACGTTTGTATTTTTATATAGATAACTTGCGATCAGACGTGTAACGATGAAGAACACTACACCGTCACATGAACCATTTAATAGCTTCGACCAAAGAGCGTGTAGAATTGGGCCGGCTTTGAGCATCCGAGCTTAACGCAAGAAGCGTTTTTGCTCAAAGTCTTTAACGGTTTAAATGGGATGCACAACGATTTGGCTCCCATAGATGGAGCTCCTTCCTCGACTTCAACGTTATTCTTGCTCTCCTCCTTGATAATTTCTTCACAAGTCTTGTCGCCGCAAAAAGGTGCTTCGATGGTCTTGCATTGATCCAAGGCCGCAACAAAGTCCGCCCATTTATCCACAGACACGTGGTGTGACTCCAAGTCAGCCTTGGCTTTTTGGAACATATCAGATTGAATGGAGTCTAATAAGTTCTTGACCCCCGCAACCACGTTGGCCTTTTCCATGGGGATCTTGGCACCGGTATCACGTCGCACCGCCATGTACTGGTTCTTCTTCATGTCTCTTGGACCAAGCTCAAGTCGGACTGGCACGCCTTTCAACTCCCAGTGATTGAACTTCCATCCGGGTGAGACATTTTCCCGCATATCACCACGAACTCGGATTCCAGCGCCTTGCAACGTGTCCACGTATTCTTGGCATGCTTCATAGAGCGATTTACGATCCTCGTCCGAACCGGAGATGCCGCAAGGCACCACAACCACTTGGAAGTTGGCAACGTTGGGTGGCAGAACCAGTCCTTTGTCATCTCCATGAACCATAACTAAAACTCCGAGGGTACGGGTGGTCAATCCCCAAGAGTTCTGGAACACAAATTGCTTCTCGCCCGTTTCCGGACTCTCAAAAGTTACGTCGAACATCTTGGAGAAGTTTTGTCCCAGGTGATGGGAGGTGGCACCCTGGATGGATCTTCCGGCTGCAGCGATGTAAGCTTCTACGGTCGTGGTGTAATCACCCCCTGCGAATTTCTCCTTCTCGGTTTTGCGTCCTGGAATGACGGGAATGGCTAGCAAGTCCTCGTAGATCCGACGGTAGAGATCCAAGATCTGCAGCACCTCTTTGTCCGCTTCCGGTTGAGTGGCAAAAGCAGTGTGGCCTTCTTGCCATAAGAACTCGCGGGTTCTTAGGAAGGGCTGGGGTTGTTTGAATTCCCATCGCTAGAAATAGAAGATACAACCATGTCAGTTTCAGGCTGTCTTGATATGGATTCTCGAAATTATCTTACCACAACGTTGCTCCATTGGTTGATTCGCAAGGGCAAATCTCGATGGGATTGAATCCATTTGGCGAAAGCGGGATACATGATGGTCTCACTCGTAGGGCGAATGGCAATCGGTTCGGCCAATTCAGAATCGCCGGACTTTGTCACCCAGGCCACTTCCGGTGAGAAATCGGCAATGTGATCCTTCTCCTTTTGGAGGGCGGTTTGCGAGACAAACATAGGAAAATAGCAATTCTCCACGCCCAGTTTCTTTATTTCTTCATCGAAGAAGGCCACGATTTTCTCCCAAATGGAGAAGGCCCATGGGCGAAGGATGTAGCAACCAGAGACATCATAGTATTCTAAGAGTTCTCCCTTGACAATGATTTGGGAATACCAATCCGAGAGGGATTCGCTTTTCTTGGCCTCCATACCCAATCGAGTGACTTTCTGGCCCGTGGGATTGTCCTCCTTCTTGGCAGCGGTTTCAGGCTTGTTGGCCTTCTTGGCCGTACAGCAGTCTGGCCCGTGGGATTGTCCTCCTTCTTGGCAGCGGTTTCAGGCTTGTTGGCCTTCTTCTCTTTGGGCTTTCTCGCTCCTCCTCCTCCACCTCCTTTTCTACCACCAGCGCCCGACGAATTCTGATCGCCCGTATTGGCGGGAGGGGTCCAATCACGGCCCAATTTCTCTTTGAACTTGGCCTTTAAATCCAACAGGATCTTAATGTTGGCATCCACATCAGCTTTGTCGGCCTTTTCACCCTTTAATTTTCGGACGACGTCGCCTTGCTTGGCAATATTATCTTGCAGATCTTTCTCTAGGTCGCTAAGCTCGAAAGTTGTGGTCTTGCTCGGCGAAGAAGACTTCTTGTTGTCGCGGGGAGGAGGGTTAGCGGGATTTCCCGGTTTCCAGTCCTGTCCTGTTGCCGTCTTAAATTGGGCCTTCAGGTCGAGGAGAGTTTGGACGGCGGCTGTAATCTTGGCCTTGTCGGCCTTATCCACCTTCAATTGACGCACCAGATCCCCCTGCTGTGTAATCTGATCATTAAGACCAGATCCAGTATCGCCACCTGCAGTAGCGGCCTTTGAAGTAGATTTTGTTGAGGTGGGTAGGCCAGGTTTCCATTCAGACCCGGTGGCGGTCTTAAACTGAGCTTTCAAGTCCAAAAGAGATTTAACGGCAGCATCCACTTGAGCTTTGTCTGCTTTTTCCCCTTTGAGTTTCCTCACCAAATCTCCTTGCGCGATGACCTTGGCGTTCAAGTCTCCATTGTCGGAAACAGGAGATGGTCCACTTTCTGGTTCAGTCACATGTGCACCAGGTTTCCAGTCTTTTCCCGTGGCTTTCTTGTATTCCGCTTTAGCAGCCAAAAGGCTCTTTACAGCTTGGTCAATATCGGCTTTGCTGGCCTTGTCAGATTTCAGCTTCCGTACCAAATCACCTTGCTGGGTGACCGTGTCATTGAGCTCGTCTCCATGATTCTTTCCCGTTGGCTTTGCGGTGGTGGTTGTGGGAGTTTTGATATTGGTCAGAATACCCGGTTTCCATTCGGAACCAGTAGCCGACTTGTATTGAGCCTTGAGGTCAAGTAGGGTCTTGACGGCTTGATCAATTTCGGCCTTGCCACTTTTGTTGGACTTCAAGGAACGAACAATCTCACCTTGAGCAACGATCTTATCGTGAATAGCCGGAGCATCTCCACCGCTGCCCACTGAAGTTGCTTTGGGGGTAGATTTCTTGTTCCCACCTCCCGCACTTTTTCCTTTGCCACTTGGCTGAGTCTGAGGGATTTTGGCTACACTTTTGCCCGGTGGGCCATAGCTAGTGGGCGTTCCATCAGGAATAGCAATCAATCGAATTGGCACGGGCTTGCAAGAGTTGGCTGAAGGGGGGCTGTAAGGCTGATCCACAATGAAGAAACCGCGCCTTTGAACTTGAATGATGTCGCCCTTTTTCAGTTTGACAAATTCCGGATCGCCCAAGAACTCCATCTCGAACTTGGTTTCCTCGCCAATGTACTGCTTGAAATCATCGTCTTTATCCAGGACTGCCTTCTTGATGATGTGATCGTAGTACACCTGGATCGTAGGAATGGAAGAGGCTTTCGCAGTTTGAGCTAACCAAGTCACCTTCAGTGTCTTCTTGAAGTCCTTGTTGTCCAAGTTGGGCTCAGCCTCCACCGACACGACCTTGTTGCCATTTCGGACGATCTTCTTGATAGTCATGTTACCCCAATTGATAAACGTTGCATTGGTTCCTTCCACCAGAGCGTCGGCATCGGTTCCGTCGATCAGGATTTGAGACGACTGCCAGATGGTCTTTTGGCCTATCGACGGGTCTTTAGGATGAAGGTCAGCTTGAGTGGCACATTCCTTGACCCCGGCCAGATGAACGGTAACATTGTAGGTCTTGTCAACAGTGGTGTAGCGAGGGGCTACTGGGTCGATGACCTTCTTGTTCATGGCCCAAATCTTGTCCCATTCCATAAACACCACCGAGCGAGAAGATCCTTGAGCCACAATGAATTGCTTCAGGGCTTCAATGGTAAGTCCTCGCCGTAAAACTCCCCTGACAGTTGGGAAACGTGGATCTTCCCATCCATCCACATATCCGTTCTCAACAAACCAGGTCAATTTCCGCTTGGACATGACCTATCAAGTAGATTGGGAAGAATTCGTAAACAAATAATTCAGAACCATTCCTTCAATCTTAACATCTTACAGTGTTGGTCATGCTCAATCGTGAATAAGCGTACACGTGTGGTTTCCGGAGACCTAGGGCGTCGATGAACCAAAAGAACTGTTCATCTCGATCCATGTACTCGGTGGTACGCAAGGCATGGGTAACGCCTTCAATGCTGTCCACAATGGGACACGCGAAGTCGTAGGTGGGATACACCTTGTACTTGTTACCCGTGGCGGGATGGGTTTCCGGTTTGCAACGGTAAATAGTTGGATCGCGCATGCTCCCATTATCCGAATTCATGTTCATCTTGGCTCTCACGGCGCACTTCTGACCCATCTCGGAGCCCTTCTTCATCTCCTCCCACATCTTTAAATTCTTTTCCACGTTATTATCGCGGTTCGTCGAGTTTTGACGTTGCTCACGTTCAGCCTTCATGGTCTAAGGAGGAGGAGGAATAACTTAAAATAAACCTCTTTTGATTTGAGAGTGGGACGAAGCTATTGAGGGAACAGACTTACCTCGGCATCGGTATCATCCACAAAAGCTTTTCCTTCTTTGAGAAGCTTTTCGCAATATTTAAGCATGGTTTCAAAATGGTCGGAAGTTCGAGAGAAATGATCATACTTGACCTGAAGGAGCTTCAAGTCGTGCAAGATGACCTCTTCAAACTCTTCCTTCTCTTTGGCAGGATTCGTGTCATCAAAACGAAGGATCAATTTGCCTTGAAAGTGTTGCTGGTAGTGTTGGTTCAGCAACACAGCCTTGGCATGACCAATATGAAGAAATCTGTAACACATCAGCACAATCCATCAATGAAATCCGAACATAGTAACCGTTAAATAGAATGTTTCAACGTACCCACTCGCCTCAGGCGGGAATCTCACAACCACCTTTCCCATCTCGGCTCCAGGAAGTTCTACAAACTTTCCCTCGTCCTTGGTTTGCTTGGCCTTGGCACGATCGTCCGCTTGGTGTTTAGCTGCGTTAGCGGCAGTCGGTTTAGCTCCCTTGGGTGTAGTATCCTTGTGACTGGACCGGCGGCGTTGATTGCCCCGAGGTCCTGGTTTTGGCAAATCCGTTGGAGTCGGCAATAGGTTCTTAGGAAAATCCATCACCACCGGCTTCACCTCAGGCTGATTCTCCATAAATTCGTACCAGGCCTTGGTCTTGGTTGGCGCAGTACCATTCGCCATCATACCCTATGGCAAGGATCATGATCGTGTGAATGAACTAAAAACTTAAGTAACTCATACAAGTCAAACGAACCTGCCAGAAACCACTACCAAAAAGTGATCCAAAGAGAGCATAATCCGCGGCGGACTTGATGTTGTTCACCATATATTGAGTTGGTTCCACGACAGACTCAATGTAGTTGATTGAACCAAGGAACTCTTTGACGTTCGACAGTGGTCCAATGGTCAAGGACAGCCAATGGTCGATCTTGGTTCGGCTCAGAATGTCATTGCCATACAGATTGAGATGGCCAGCGGAGCGAGCCAAGTATCTGTTATCAAGTTCCCAAGTGTATGTCAAATCGATGCCGACCAATGGACGAATAAGGAATATGATAATTACCGAATGATTGTGGCTGAGTTGTTCAGTGCGATATCTTGACCCACATTCATTCGGGTTTGTTCGGCCCATTTGACCCCGTTTCCAGTCACCTTGGCCATCAGAACGGCCCCGAAAGGCGGATTTTTCTTGGATGCCTCCAAATTCATACTTCAAGGAAGAAGAATAAAAACAACAACATTTAATGCCACAGACATGAAATAAGGAAATGAATACTCATATTCGTTGGTCTTAAACAAGCTAAAAGACAACTAATGATGTTGCCGTTTTATTTTGCGCTCTGAAATCGAGAGTAGACATCTAACAAATCACTTTGATTTCGGGGCTTGACTGTCGCCAAGGCTTGTCTGAAATGTTCCCATGTAATTTCCTGAGCTTCAATGTCTTCTTCCAGAGCTTTCAGGGCTGCCTCGTTGCAAATCGCGGCGATTTCCGCTCCAGAGTAGCCTTGGGTGTTTAAAACTAGCGAATCGAAGGAGACATCAGAGGCTAATGGTTTTTTCCTGGTGTGGACTTGGAACACTTTCCGACGGGTTTCCTCATCAGGCAGCGGCACGTAGAAATGACGATCCAAGCGACCGGGCCGGATCAAGGCTTTGTCAATCATGTCGGGTCGATTGGTGGCCGCCACAATCGTGACATCTTTCAATTGCTCCACCCCATCCATTTCGGTGAGGATCTGGGCCAAAACGCGATCGCCCACTTTCCCACTTCCTCCACGTTCAGAACCCAAAGCGTCGATCTCGTCAAAGAAGATGATGGCGGGCGCCACTTGACGGGCCTTGCGAAACAAATCTCGAACTGGAAACAAACT
>NC_081449.1:10327863-10343991 GCF_007210705.1 Tigriopus californicus | reverse complement strand
TAATTCGGGGCCTTTAATGGCCAAGAAATTTAGCCCACTCTCGTGGGCCAATGCTTTGGCTACCATGGTTTTCGAGCAGCCCGGTGGGCCGTACATCAACACGCCTTTGGGTGGAGTTATGGCAAATCGGGTGAAGACGTCAGGTCGCTTTAAAGGCCACTCCACGGCTTGTTGTAAGGCCAGCTTGATATCGTCCAAGCCACCGATATCATCCCAAGTCACATTCGGGATTTCCACTAAAACCTCTCTCATTGCACTGGGTTTGACATCAACGAGGGCGGCTTTCAGGTGATCTAAAGAGAGTACACGGCCATCTTGAGATTCCGCTTGGCTTTCAGCTTCAATGATGAGCGCTCGCAAATCAGCCCCCACGAACCCATGGGTAACATCAGCTAGCTCTTGTACACCTCCAGCCGAGACTTGGTGATCAACCAGCTCCAGGAGGCTAGTAAGAATCTCAAGTCGGGATCGAGCGTTGGGTACGCCGATTTCCACATGAAAATCGAATCGCCCGGGACGAAGGACATTCTCGCTGATGTCGGATATCTTGGGAGTGGCCCCGATTACGAGGATCCGCTTTCTTTGCGAATGCAATTTGTCCATTTGGGTGAATAAAGCGGCCATAACTCGCTTGCCTTGGTCGGAGCGAGATCCATCGTCTTTTTTCGGACAGAGCAGCTCCAGATCGTCCAAAAAGAGCACGCAAGGCTCTTGATCTATGGCCTCTTCAAATTTGAGTTGGATGCTCTCCTCACTCTGGCCGTAAAATTGAGACATGAGTTCAGACGAAGACACGTTGACTTGATTCACGCCCAGTAACGCCCCCAGATTGGAACCTAGGACGGATTTACCGGTACCCGCATGACCCCACAAGACGATCCCATTGGTCGGACGGAGCAACGATTTCTTCTTGGGCACCGGATTCAACACGCTCTTGGAGGCTTTGCGAATGATTTCAATTTCACGCTGCAAGCCACCAATGTGAAAACTCGGACTGGCGGTCTCGTCTAAAACGGCTTCCGATTCGGTTGTGTCTTCCATCAGACTGATGATCGTGCGATGTGTGATCCGACCCAACCCCCCACTATCCTCATGGGCGGAGAGGCGCATTTGGTCCAATTGGGTCTCGAGAAGTGCCAGATCTTCCGATGTCCCATTCGTATCATCGACCTGCTCATTCGCCTGACAATGCCGAACGATGACCTGGACCTGACGTCCATAGTAAGGCACCACCCACACGGTCCCCACGCCCACCCAGCTGTCTCGAGTCACATGGCGCAAGAGCGTGGACACGTCTGGTCCCATGGCATCGGATTCCAGACTCACCCGGACTTGGGACCAGACCCGAGCACAACCGGGCAGGGCTCGGATTTGAAGCGGTCCCACTGGGTCGAAGGTATTAAGGGTTTGATGAACTTCGGGCAAGGCCACGATCTGGCCGTGAAAGGCTCGTTGATTGAGAGGAAACACGCGAAAGGGCTGGGGAGGATGGGTCCCGATGCGGATCTCGACCCATTCGGAAAATCCCACCTGTAAACGGCGCATGGTGTCCTCGGAGGTGAACACGCTGCGGGCCAAGAGACTGGGATTCAAGCCCGACCAGGGGATGGCACTACGGCTAACGCGCCCCACACGCCCGTAAAACACGCCATCGACCAGGACGTTGTAGTTCAATCCCAGGACCATCTCCGATTCCGGGATGGAGGAGCCCGTGGCTTGGGCGTGGTCGTTAGCCGCCCATCGGGGATAGCAAATCATCGGCGATTGTCGACAAGACAACCATTCTTCAGGCGTGGCACGGGCGCCGGAAGCCGAAGTGGAGGGCGTGCCCTGAGCCGCACCAGGCGTGGCTGGACTTGACACTCCTGACGTTCGCCGAGCGTTCTTGGGAGCCATGGTCGAGCAAGTGGACGTGCTAAACACAATAAAGAAACATCCGGCCGCTTTTACCTGAAACGTGATCCACCGCCACCAGAAGCCCGTGAATGATGGCAAGTTAGCGCCTCAGCAATGACCGTGACACGCGATCAACCTTTCAAACTGATGCAACCGAGACGGAAAATGACGAAATAGTCGGACGGACACTCCAAGTCTCCTACTACACGGCCATACACGGGCTACACGGGCTACACACATCAATACAGTCACTTTCAATGTTGGAGCACGAGAATCTGGAATTGGTTTGCTCAGCTTTTTACAGCTGAGGTTTCGTTGTTAGAGTAAAGGAGCTTTGCGTTAACAAATAAATGGGTTTTTAGTTATGTCCACAAGAATAGAGTTTGAGCAGAACTCCCTGAGCGGCAACTCTCAAATGGATAGGTCGGTGTGAATTCTTGACTTGAAAGGGGATGAATTGCTAATGATGCCCGTTGATGTATACTTTTCAGTCATTCTATTGTCCATGGCGTTAGTCCTTAGTTAACAAATTTCAGGTACCATCACTTTGGCCAAAAAGAGCAAGTCATTACCCAACCATTACTTGCCAAAAAATGTAAAGGAGTTACTCTTTACAATTACTTTTTGCTTAAATTTAGATGTTCAAGCTTTCAAATTTTTGGCCTCAAACAGGTCATAAGTGGCTAAATCAACGGTTATTGTTTTTTCAAACAGTTACTTCCAACAAGTTATATTAATGAGCATCAATATGCTTTATTTGCTCAGCACTGCATTACTAATTGTTATTGTAATTATTATTGTTATGTTGTTACTACAGCCCTGCTGTTTTCTTTATATTAGTGGATGGAGAGTTTACCTTTCAACTGATTATTACATTTCAAAAACAAAGATATTTTGTCTCATATAGGAAACAGGCTTTTGTTTGGTGATCATGACTCTAGCGGTTCTTATATTTTAGATGACGAAAAACAAGTGAAATGGATGTGATCAAAATCAATCAAAAATCAGGGCAGGGTGAGTGGTGAAAGCATTTTTAGGCAATTTATGTCCCAATCATTTAGTGTTTTGATTCTTATAGCAGAAGTATTCCCAATGCTATTGTGAGTCACAATTAACTTTGCTCTGAGTTTGCTCTAAAAAGGAGAAACTGATTATTCCATCACCTCCTTAGTAAATTTTCGAGTATCATGGGAATATATTTTGTCCAAACATTCCCCAGTAGAGCTCCACTTTCGCCCATTTATGTTCAGTGTTTGTCATTGCCCGTCAATAAAACCATTAAGGCACATATTCCATTCTAAAATACTGACTTACATGCTCTTTGCAAGAGACAAATACAAGTAGAAAGTTTTTTGCGTAGAGTCTCATGCATTTCAAAGCTTTATCATGTATAAAAACATAACGAAATTAGATATGAACTAAAAAACATAGTAGCTTAAAAAAGGCATATGTTTCGTAGAGTATTTCGATCAATTCACCAACGGAACTAAATTTATGCAACCTCCGGTCAGAAAAGTCGAAGAAAAAGACCTGGGCACCCGAATCACAACAAATAGAAAAGATTGGGCAACGTGATAACTGAATGGACGGAGTGACAACTGGACGACCCTGAAAAATAACTTCCCGGAAATGAGGCTAGGGCAACCTTGATAGGAACGACAATGGGCGAATGACGCATGAAAGGCCACCCATTCTTAGACAACGACAAATTAATAATCAAAACCAATCCGTGGTGTTGTTTCTAATTCGGTTTTTATCGGCTAGAACTTCATGTTAAGTATTCTTCCGTTTGTTGCATAGCCAGGAATATAGTCAACAGTTCGTAATTCTGCAGTGATAAACCAGTAGCCCAATGGATTCAACAACTTCAAATTTTGCTTAAATGTATATATTACATATGAAACCATTCCTGAACGAAGAAATACGGATCGCTTCACTAAATTCTCTGAATAACACGATGATTCAGTTACCCGGTCAATCTCTCTTTGACACGTAAATACGGCAGAATCGGTGGGGTTTTCAAGTTCAGTACCAAATTCTGATCATGCCTTCATTTATTCTACATCCACGACAAAACTATTATAATTTGGTCATTCTCCGCACCATGGCTTTTCTCATGACGTCCGCTTTATATTTCATGTGTACTAAAAGTGGCAAACTCCACGTCGTCCAGGCCAAAGGGCTGGATCCGATTTCTCTTTTGGCTTGTCAGCTTGACAATGTCAAGAAGCTGAGGAGAGGCGAAGGAAGCAGTATTCAGGGAAGGGACAGGCCAGAATCGCCAACAGTGTGACGCATGAGCCCCCTAGCCACATTCCCTCATCAAGATCGTGGATAGGGCAATGGCAATGACACAATTTTTTGTCCATTGACATTTTATTTGATGAATCATCATTTTAAGGGCCGTGGTTGGATGTTCAGGGGGGTTGAGGTAATCTATCCAAGGAACTATTGTTCGGTCACCTTTGAGAGATTTCGTGGAACCTGTATCAACGACACGTATCAAAGACAGATGGTACAGTGCCGTCGTATTCACCGCTTATCTATACCACTTGCGTAATCTCACAGCTGAAATTCATTACCAAAAAGTCATTAAGAAAATTGAAAGCTGCCTTACTTTCATAGAAAAGCTCAAAACTAAAGGTTAACGATCAAATTGACCAAGTATTATTCAATCTTAATGCCCAGAGTTGGTTCACGAGTATTTTTTGCGTTTCAGAGTTCGGCATACACTGTTCTGAGATGTGCCTTTCGGTCAAGCAGTGCCACCAGATTTGGCAGGAATGTTTCTTCGTTTGCGTCTAAGATTTTGATAAGACCGATCTGTCTGACAGACAAGTGGCTGGATACCGGATTGGTTGGAATGATTTTTCCATAGAAGGAAAAGTTGGTGAATTAAAACTAGTCAAATAGTCATGGACTCGCGTATTGCATAATTTTTGTAATGCTCATAATTTCTGAGGATATTCCGTTCACACTGAAATAAAACACAAATCCAGTTCTTGGGAAGAGTGATACCATTGCTAAAGGACATATGAGACAATAAGCCAAAGCTACTAAACGTTAAGTATATAAAACTAAATGCATGTAAAATTTCCTTGATTGTGTTCTAAGTACATGATTTACTTTTTCCGTTAGGAAAATAACGTTAGCCGAAGTCAAGTGGTTTCAATTATATTCTGGCCTGTAAAAAAATCCTAATAACCCCAAAACACTTCAGTTGCATCCATTTGAGGTGGATGATTGTGTATTTCTGCTTTCTTGGGTTGGATTTATTGCCATGACAATATTTGCTCAAATATGTCAGACGAAATTAGCAACTTCAAATTTTTACTCAAGCAATTGGCGATATTTCTTAAATTAAAGAATAGACTTTTAGTTCAAGGAATCGTACAAAGTGGAAGCCAACCAATTCGATAATTTTCTCATTTAAAATTTTTATGCTTTTTGTTCCTGGTCATGAGTTGGTTGTCAATGATAATTCATAATCATCGGAATTTCATTCGTGGGATTTAGCGCAGCAAAGCAGTCTAAGATGAATATGTCAAGAATCTTTTGCCCATCCCTGATGTCGTGGGTTCAATCCTCGAACGCGCAAAGCCCCGAGAGAGGAAATGTGGCGAAGTGGGGAAGAAAAATCACGGGTTCGTTCCCCCCCGGACCTGTTTGAAGGAAACATTGATACGCTAACCACACCCGCGGGCAGTGGACTAATCTAATACCAGGCAAGACATAGCCTATCGGAATGTGGCAATGGATGATGTGAAAGGCAACCAACCCATGATCATATTTTGTGTACATGAAGTCTGGTCAAAGACTCAAGACTGTGACAATGTTAGCAGAAGTAGAAATCACGACTCGAACCGCACCAGGCAAACCCAAGTAGCATTTCATTTTGAGTTTTGTCTACTGTCTGGACCGTCAGGACCCATCTTTGATCAATAGCATGCCAGCACCGCCCTGCCCTCGCGGACAAAGTAAGAGTGACGGAATTTGAACGCCAGAGTTTGGAAGCCCTGCCCATCCTTGAGTGTGTGTGATCAGTTCTGATGTGCGTGGTGCTCCTCGTCTGGGAGTTGATGGGCTCAAACTAACCTCGAATGGACTTGCCCCGGCTGGATCCGCCCCTTCTCTCGTGTCCCGCCTCTTGAGTTCCCATTCGAACGAGTCGTTGGACATCCGCGTAAGTGTTAGTTAGTCCGGCTACATCCCAGGATCATCAGCATGACGTTGCCCACCAAGCCTGACGGCCGTGGCATGAACGGAATTAGGCTTGATTTACAGTTACACACCTAAACAAACAAACATTCATTCATTCACCCCTTGATTCACACCTAAATGGCCTGGCCAGGCCAACATCGACAACCCTTTCCTATGGCAAGTAGCCTAAAGCTAATCTCTCGTAAGAGGGGGGGTTGTCGATTACAAGAGATGAAGGTCTTGCCCGGCGGGTCCCAACTCCCTATAGACATCAGATCCGCTTACTTGATACTTCGGAAAGTCCCCCTCAACCGAGCAAGCAGGCAAGCAGGCAAGCCAGCGATTAAAAGACCTTTCTTGATATTTGTTTTCCAGCGTTGTTGTTGTCCACTCGTTGTGTTGTTGAATCGAGTGCGGCCTTGCTTGGCCGGTCGTCGCCATGGGCAAGACTAACTTCCAGTATGATGAGACGGGCAACACGTATTACTACGTGTTCCTGACCTTCTTGGGCTTCGTGCTCTTCCCGTCCACGTACTACTTTTGGCCGAAGACTGAACAGGAAGACCCCGAGAAGCGCCGCAAATATGTCCAGGCCCAAGCCCGTGACACGGTCTACTACTATGCGTGCATGGAAAAGGCCGAGCGTATGACCCAGAAGGACCCTTGGGTTCAGACCCGCCGACGCATCACCATGTTGGTCCTCATGGCCGGATGGGTCGTGTTCGCCATGGTCATCTACCAGATCTCGCAGTTCGACTACGAAATGGCCAACTTCGACCCTTACGAAATCCTGCAGGTCAGCTTTGACGCCACCGCCAAGGAGATCAAGAAGAAGTACCGCGAGCTGTCGCTCATCTACCATCCCGACAAGCCCACCGGCAACGAGAAGCTCTTCATGAAACTGACCAAGGCCTACGACGCCCTCACCGACGAGACGGCCAAGTACAATTGGGAGCACTACGGCAATCCCGACGGACCTCAAGCCATGCAATTTGGCATTGGTTTACCGGCCTGGATCGTGGAGGAGAAGAACTCGATATGGGTGTTGGGCGTGTACACGCTCATCTTCATGATCTGCCTGCCCACGGCCGTGTACTATTGGTGGTCGAACTCGATCAAGTTCTCGGGCGAGCAAGTGCTCCTGGACACCACGCAACTTTACTACTACTTCTTTCACAAGAGTCCACAAATGATGCTAAAACGGGTGCTCATGGTCTTGGCCGCCAGTTTGGAGTTTGAGCGCGGGCACAACTCCGAGATTGTGGAACGCCCCACAGACAATGTCGAGATCCCGCAGCTCATGAAATACCTGCCTAACTTGGGCATCAACAACAAGGAGAAGCCCCTCTGCTTCGGCTACTCGGTCAAGGCCCGGGCTCTACTGTTCGCTCACTTGTCGCGAATTTCGTTGCCACCTAACACGCTCCATCAGGATCGGTTGTACATCATCAAGCGCTGTCCGTTTCTCATCCACGAGATGGTCACGTGCGTGTCCCAGTTGATCCTCTTAGCTCATGCCGGCCGTATTGGTCGCTGGCCTACCTTAGATACCATCGAGAACGCCATGAAACTCAGTCCCATGGTGGTGCAAGCCCTGTGGGAGCGCAGCAGTCCCCTGCTGCAGCTTCCTCATGTTGAGGAAGACATGCTCAAGTACTTTCACTCCCGTAAACGGAACATCAAGACCCTCCAACAATTGGCCAAAACTAAGGTAAGAAAATTCATCGAAATGCATGATCGTCCTTGGACAAGAAGCGTATAATGGATAACCGACCAACCTCTCTTAGGATGAAGACCGCCGCTCGGTTCTCCGTGGTCTAACGGATGACCAATACCGTGATGTGATCCGTGTCTTGGCTTCTATGCCGATAATTTCCCTGGACATCACCACTGAGGTTGTTGACGACGAGGCTCAGCATGTCGTGACAGCGGGTGCCATCGTTACCGTCACCGTGCTCCTGAAACGAAAGTAAGTTTTTTGACCTTGGCTCGTGTCTCGTGGTTATCAATATTCAACCGCATTTACCCTGAGATGTACTATCAACAGGAAAATGGAAACCCTCATGTCGGGTTCTGTGGCTTTAGACGGGCCAGAAGATGCCGAGGACCCAGAAATGGACGAAGACCCTGAAGATCTCGTGGAATTGCACAAACCTGAGGACGACGATGCCCCTCAAGATGAGAATGGGAAGCCCCCCACCAAGGCTAAGAGTACGCCAGTGTGGAAGAAACAGGACAAGAAGAAGAAAGGCGGCAAAAAGGGCGGTTCCAAACCCAAGCAAAAGAAACCCAAAACCAACAAACCCAGTACTGACGGCAATGGCGAAGAGGCCACAGGCGCTCAGGTGAGTTCAATCGAACGTTAATCACGTTTCGGAGCACTTCTTGATCAAATTAAAAGCTTTGTCCAAAGATTATGCGGCTCTCTATTAGTACTGTACATTGAACTTCAAAAAAAAATGAATTAGATGAAAAAAATACAAATAGAGTAAGAGAGATAAGTTATCGCTTAAGAAGTCAATTCTCTGACATGGGTGGTGGCTTTCGTCATATAAGGTGCAATGCTCGGTGATAGCTTGACTCCCGGACTTATAACTCGACCGTTTCAATACTAATGAGTAATGACTCAGATCATGTCTTCCTATCTTTCTCTGCTCCCCTGAATGTTCCCTTCTTTTCCCTACGCAGGAAAAGGCTAGTGAAAATTCGAGCAAGTCTCTTGCCAAAGCACAATCATCTTCATCGAAAAAACGACGGAAGAACGTGAGTACCGTTAAGCCAAACGACAAGTGTGTCGTTTTTGTTTCTGTTATTGTTGCTTGTCTCCCACCCCTCGTTTACCTGCCCTATTTTGCCATGATTCCGATTAAACCATATGGTGTTGGGTCTGTTGTTGTTCCTTCAATGTAATGATGAACCGACAGACTGATCTTGTATCAAGTGAAAAACTAATCGATCAAACGAGACCGAAAGTAATCCAACAACTGGGATCGGTCAAATATATTCGATTTAAGCGCTTTCGGTTCATCTTATCTTTCAGTCTTCATTGTAATACTTGCCGCAATTACTAATTCGACGATTGATTTACTTCGATTCAAATAGGAGGCTGATGATGGAAGCGGCAGCGACAGGGAATCTGGTTCAAACTCAGACAGTGATGATCCCGAGAAAAATGACCCGCCAAGCCGCCAATCTAACGCCGATGAAGACGACGAAGAAGATGAAGAGGCGGAGTGGGAAAAGTTTCAAAAGAAGATCAACAAGTACAGCTCAATATTATACACACTCGATAGAAGGCCACGGGATTTCATACACAATTGTATCCATTTTAGGCGAGAAAAAGTCTTGGAAGGCAAGAGTAAAGAGTCTCATTCGGCTCACTGCCCGTACTTCACTGACGATAAGCAGGAATTCTGGTGGGTCTACATAGCAGATCGCAAGGCTCACGCACTCATCACACCACCCAATCATGTCACTTCGTTAGTGAATCAAGAGGAGGTGGAATTGAAATTCTCCGCCCCTCCCAAGCCAGGTATGTTTCACTCGAGGCAGTCTAGTTTAAAATTTTTGGTCGATATAAATATGTCGCTCTTTCAGGCACATACACGTTCATGGTTTGCGTCCGCTCAGACTCATACCTGGGTTACGATATCAACGAGGAAATCAAATTGGACGTTCAAGAAGCTCATAAAGCACCCACCGAACATCCTCAGTGGGAATTTGAGGACGACGATGAGGAGGCCTCTGGTAAGGAAGAGGACAGCGAGGACGAATTCGCCACTGATGACGAATACGACGAGGAGGACGAGGAGTAATCCGCGTCACAATGTCACATCCCACTCGAGCATTGCATTTAGTAGCCCATCGGGCCGATGTGGAGATGGCCTTTACCCATCAGCTCTTCGCGTCCAGCTACTTCCTATCTTTATAAGTATGCGTCTCTTGATCCTCGCACGCCACTTTCTCGCACCGAACGTGCGTGCACCCGTTGCCCTTGACTGGCTACGGTGGCCGACGCTTGGTGCCCTAGTTGGCCATGGACTCGCCCGATCGAACTTTTTCTATTCTCCATTTGAATGGCAGTGGTAGTGGGTGTCTCGTGCTGCGACTAGTAATTGTTTCTTTAACCTGTTATCCGGAGGGAAAATGAATGAACATGCATCAACGATGTTCCTGCAATATTTTTATGAATGGAATAATAAGTTTCCCACCTCTTGACCTGGCCATTGTTCAGTTGTTCATTGATATACACATTGTAAAGAACGGGATTGAATTCATTTGCATCAACTAGACACTTTTTTTCTTTCGCTTAGTTTGACCCGAATACTTCCGTTGAAGTTTGCTCTTCTCCTCAATGATTTGGGTGTACTTCCTTTTGTTGTACTTTTTGAATTCCGCATCGGCCATCAACTGATCCACCAACGACTTCTTCCGATCTTTCTTGGTAGTCCGGTCGGTATAATAATCCACGGGTGAATCGATCACACGACCAATCTACAAAACCACTGATAGTGCCAGAAACCAGTCATGCTAGCTAGCCAAAAAATAAAATTGTGGGTCTTACCTGGAAATATTTCGGGAGGTCGGCGCGATCGTTCTTCTTGTAAAAGCGCTTGGGATCCAACACGGATCGCATTTGGAGCACTTCCAATTCACGGCGCGTCTCATCGGTGATTTCGGGCGCCTTCATGTGGAACCAAGCCGCGCCCTTGGTCTCTTCGCGCTTGAGCCTGTTCATTTTCTTGCGACTTCGCTGACCTAAAGGCCGCTCAATCACCTGTTTCTCATCTCCGGCGGCTTTGGTCAGTAATTGGGCTCGCGCCTTTTGATCACCCAAGGCCAAAGCGTGCGATTTTTCCACCAAACTAGCCCAGTGTTGTCCGGGTCGACTTTCGACATACACATCGGATTCGTCGATGCCCGTTTCCAACGAGCTCGAAAACACGGCTGAGGCAGACGGGCTCGACCTAGAAAAGTACGCAATCAACTCAACCGCGTGCCGAGTGTCAAGAGGCATTCAAACTTACTCTGAGGGGCGGGTGGACACGGGACGGGTCGATGCGGTGGCAGCCGAAGCCGCTCTTTGGGCCCAATATTGACGGAAACGATCTGTAAGGCGATGGGCATAAATGGGTTAGTATTGGGTCGGACGGGGAGAGTGAGGTCACCCCGTGATACGCACCGGCCCGCAGCGAATTGGCTGGCGTGACTGGGGAACTCTGCAAAGAGTCTAGACCCCCCGATTGGGCTAAACTGAGGACAAATTCAAGTTCGATGGGTCGATTGAGCTCGTCCAGTTGGCGAGCTTTTCCCGTGCGAGGCATCTTTTCACACTGCCGTGATGTTCACCCGTTGGATATTGGTTCCTTGAGGGAGGGCGGCGATCAACCTTGACTCTTTTCAGGCTGGCTTGCTTGAACGAACAACATGTGAGTTTGTTTGGGTTCGGATCGTTCGGATGGTTCAGATGGATGACGGGATGGATCATCCGAAAGGTGACGAAACTGTAGAGTTAGGTGATAATTCTAAAGTTAGATGATATGCGAGTTCAAATAGTTGGCAGGCGCCCTGTTTATCAATTTGAATCCAATTGATATGACTAAGTTAAAAAGACGGACAAAGTTCGTCTTACAAACAATGATACCGACGTATGTTTCTCGAAATTGTTTCACGATGACTTATTTCATATTTTTCAATATGGTCACTCCACTGAAGCGGCCCGATGCTCAATTTCAGGCTGAATTGGCGGGTTTTTGTTTACATTCTCAGTTTCCATCAGGAGATGCCTCTATACGCTCTATCTAGTAAGCCAGATCCAAGAAATTTGAAGTCGCTTCTTTTCCCTTTGTTAGCCCGGCCGATTATCCGTGTTCTACCCCATGGGCAGAGAACATCGAGGCTCCAGGGCCTGGATCTCCATTCCTTGGCCATCAATCGTGGCCGATATTGAGCATGAGACCGACCTGGAGGCACTACTCACCTCCTTGGAAGCGGCCTTACTCGAGTTGGCCACATGGATCCTGGAACACATGGAACCACTCAGCCTGCAGGATTCAGACGGTCTGCTCTTACCCAAAACCGTTGGACAGGCTTTGAAATTGACCAATACCCGTTGGCGATTTCGACCCGCTACCCATTCCAAGCCCTCGGAAGGCCCCCTGAAGCTTGATCCGAAGGTCGAACCGGATGGAAGTTCGCAGGCGAAAGAAACGCCCATCTCTAAGCAACGGCGGCGAAATCAGGCTCCAGCCCCTCAACGCGAATTCCAGTGCGCATTTCCGGGTTGTTCCATCAATCAAAACGTGTTCACCTCCCAAAGGCAATTGGCCCGGCATTTTACGGCTGAACACGCCCTAGTGGATGACTTGGTTTACCCCTGCCCGACTTGCGATCGCAAGTTCGTCAACGCCGCTCTGAGGCAACGCCACGTGTCCAAGATGCACGTTAAGAACCACGTTTGTGACGTGTGTGGTCATCGATTCAACGAGAAAACCCGCTTGGTGCAGCATCGCCGCGTTCATACGGGCGAGAAACCTTTCGCTTGCCCGCATTGTTCATTCCGATGCAACGCCAAGAAAAATTTAGACGCTCACAAAAGGGCCAAACACGCCGATTACGGGCAAGCCAGTCACTTCTGCGAGGTCTGCGGCATTCCCTTTCAAACTCCGTACGCCTTGGACTATCACGTTCAACGCAAGCACGTTACGCCCACTGCCAGTGGGTTGACTCGCCATCAATGCCCTCAGTGTCCATTTGTGACGCGTAATGCCACTCAATTCCGACAACACGTGGACTACCAATGCCAATTCGACGGAGTAAGGGCTTGTTTGTGCAATATCTGCGGCAAGGCTATGAAGACACCCACCACTCTGAAATTACACATGAAAACAATGCATCAACGATCAATCCAGGCGGAAGCGCCGATAAAAAAGGATCATCCAAGGCAGGAAATTGCCAATGGCTGAGTTTCTTGAGCCGACACCGCCCAGTCGAATGTCAACCGTTGGCGACTGTCAATTCGAGCATTGTAATTTATGTCCTCTGTGCTATCTTCGTCTCGCAAAGCATTAAACATGGAACTGTAGTGAAACGGCTGTTCCTGGAAACTTGGGAAGCCAGTTCCCACGAATATTCTAGAAACAACAAAACTAGAATACCAGAACGTTTTGTGGGATAAACAACGGAAATCGGTTAGTATGGCGAATTTCATGCGAAGCCAAGGGCAAAGATCCAGTTTGCAAAAATCCACTAATCAGCAAGCTGGAAGCATCACAATTCCGAGAATTATGATCTTAATCTGACCATTGGCTTTTGTGGAAAGTGCATTGGCAGAGATAGCCTGGCAGTTAGTAACATAGGCCCTTCCATTTTGTATATACCCCCCTACTCCTGTCCATAGGATTAAGGTCTAGTTTAGACTTCATAGTGTTAAGTGCTCCGCCAAGGTCCCCATCACTGACACGGACGCCTCTTGATGAAGACGCTACAGACATGTTTTGGGCCTCCTTGACCCTAAGCCAAAGAGTGAACTGCTCGACGACAGTCTCCCTCTTCCCTGCTCCGGGCCCAAGCGCCCTGGCCTGCCCAGCACTACCTTTGCTGCCTCTTTGGCAACCTCAAGGAGGCTTGAAACAAGCCTTGTATCAGAATGTACCAGGCTTGAAAAGATTCGCATCATCTCATCAGTAAAGCTATGGTAGCACTTACTGATGGGAAAAGGGCAAGTAGCAAGTCATCACAGACACCCAAGTACTACTTGTTTACAAGCAAAGCTTGGCCAAGTACTAGAACTTGGGCAAGCTTAGCCCAAACAGAGATACATTGTTAACGTAGGTAGCCCAGACGGTTAGCTCAGGAAAACCGCAAAATGNTTGTTAACGTAGGTAGCCCAGACGGTTAGCTCAGGAAAACCGCAAAATGAGGATTTTTTCTTCGTAGCTATATTTAGATTGCTAGAAACAAACCAGTCATTGAACCAAAGCCACATTGCTGCGCCACTGTTGTTGCACATTATTGCTTTTCTTGTTTAAGCTGACTTAAATTGCCCTGGTATAAAATTCCTCGCGTAAGTTTGGCCACACCATTTTCGCCCCAAGTGTTTGTGTACAAACCCAAGTTGAGGTAAGTTCCTACTTGGGCAAGTTAAGCACCGGACTACTTGCCCTGTCGGTGCTTGCTTCACATCAGTACTGCCAGTCGCAAGTAGTACTAAAGCACTTCAAAAAAGAAAGTAAAACCATATTCAACAAATTACATTGTCAAGTATAAGGGACTTGTTTCTTGATAGACTCAGGAAGCTCACATATGTTAATGTTAATCTGAATAATCAATTGAAATATTATAGCAATCTAATCTTAAGAAAAAAATGGGTTCAGAAAGGATTTAGAAAGTGACAAAATAGTAGTAACAATCTAAAATGCCATGTCCATGAATCAGCTTGTCTTCAAGTAAAATTTGGCAGTGCCCTTGAAGAAAATATTCAATGATGCTTGTCATGATAGTGTTCCTTCTCATACAACGCATCAATTCAAAATCTGTTTGGAAACTTTTTAATTCTACTAATCGTTTACATTTTTTCAGTGGAGCCACTTGTCAAACCTCGCGCGAATCTGAATCCAGGGTCTGCAGTACGGCTAGAGCCACTACCGATTTCTCCCACGCCATCCGGGCAAGGTTTGACCTCCAAAGAGATTGAATAGCCCGTGGAATGAAGCCAGACTGTTTAGGTATTGATTAGGGGGACCTAAGAGATCATAAAAGTGACCTTACTTTGGGTCCTGTTGAGCTTAAAAAGCCTCTCAGATCGATCTCAAAGGCCAAGCTCAGGATCCACATCAACTCTATTATGAAGAAAATCCAGGCCTCAGTCAACTGTGGTGAAGTTGTAAGCTTTGACCTCATATTGGAAATATTGAAAAAACACATGGGGCAATGAAAAACTAATGTTATGTAGACAACGAGAAGGAAGATCAAGGATAGCTAGATCTTAGATTAGGAAGTAGGATATATCACAAGAAGCAATGCGAAAGCTGTGCATTCACACTGGTACGGAATAAAGACAGTGAAGTGGTCGATCTTAAGGCAAATTACGAACAAATGAAAGCATATTCCAGATTGGAACTGCTCTAACAATAAGCATGTCGAGGCGACAAACAACTCGGGCTGGAGGCTTCCACAATAGATTAGAACCGGTAGATCAAGTGGCTCTATGCCCTTGTGCCATTTAGATAACACAAATGTGATGACCCGTCAATCATAAAGCAAGGGAATTATACCTTTCTTTACCTTTTGATACCAGCTGGAAGAACATAATCAGGTCAAGTTTGATTCGCGAGAGTTTCGAGGCCAAATTGTTAAATTCGACTCTCGTAAGGGATTTCCCACAAGCATTGAGAGTGCTAAGTGACCCTCTTCCCTGCATATGAAACACTTTTTCACTTGCAATTTACGCAGAACACGGACAAGACGAGTTGGAACCCTGATAACATTAGAAAGAGCTGCAGTACTCTCCAATTTCCTTGGTCAACCACAATGGGCAAGACGTAGAAACACTAGAGGTCCCTGGTGGCTGAAATGTGCGTCAGCTCAGTAATGGAAACAAACCGATTTCTCCCACGCCATCCGGGCAAGGTTTGACCTCCAGACAGAGTGAATAGCCCGTGGATTGGAGCCACAACATCTAGATAAGGATTGAGTGACCTCTGAGTTCTTGAGAGTGACCTTTGGATCCTGCTGAGCTTAAAAAGCCTCAGATCGATCTCAAAGGCCAAGCTCAGGATCCACATCAACTCTATTATGAAGAAAATCCAGGCTTCAGTCAACTGTGGTGAAGTTTCAAGCTTTGACCTCATATTGGAAATCCATGAACGTGTTTTGAGGGGTTATGAAGTGGATTCATTTACCCTGTCCAGGTGTGACCCGAGGCGTCACTGAAGACAACGGAATCTTTTCCCCAAAACAATGCCGCCTGGAAATCTATCTGCCGTTAAACAGCCACCACACTCTTGGTGATGGCTTGGTGGTTTCCATCTA
>NC_081449.1:10308300-10327812 GCF_007210705.1 Tigriopus californicus | reverse complement strand
TTTTCTTACAGTGTTTGCCCCAAAGCACGTACTTGAGTCAAACAACCAAGGCTGAAAATGGAAACCCATGGTTTAAGCTGTGGCGACCCTGCACCTTGCTCGCCTCTTTCCTGCTTCTTCCGACTGGTCTGTCTTCCCTACTCATTTCCGCTCTCTTATAAATAGTCATTTCCTTGGTCAAAAAATTGATTACTACCATCTACTGACTCATCAAGCGGTGACTCTAACGCCGGTGACGGTCACCAGTTGAATAACGGCCAACTCTCAACTCACGGCCGACTCCCAACTCACCTGAGGAGTCCCGCCCTCTGGACCAAGCTAAGCCTCTCCTGCCCAGGGATGACTCCCAACTCACGGCCACTCCTGACTCACTGTGGAACACCGCCCACTGGACCGAGTCGCTGGGACCAACAACATCCTCATCAGGCTCCAAAACCCTGGAGCCGACCTCTGACCGTCCCTCATTGCCGGCCTGGGCCCTACGCATGATAGGCCCTACACATCAGCAACCCAGCCTGTTCGCTCCTAGGCAGAAGCTGGGGGAGCCTGTGGCGACCCTGCACCTTGCTCCCCTCTTTCCTGCTTCTTCCTACTCATCTTCCCTACTTATTACCGCTCTCTCATAACTTTTCATTTCCGTGCTCAATAAAATAGGCTAATTCCATCTACCAACTCATCAAGTTGGCAGACCAACGTGGTCCGCTACTAAGTAATACAGGCAAGGGTGGAGAGATGTCTTCAAGAGCTTAGGGGTTACGTGAACTGACTGATGCCTGGATTTCATAATTGAGATGATGTGGATCCTGAGCTTGGCCTTTGAGATCGATCTGAGGCTTTTTAAGCTCAGCAGGATCCAAAGGTCACTCTCATGAACTCAGAGGTCACTCAATCCTTATCTAGATATTGTGGTACCAATCCACGGGCTATTCACTCTGTCTGGAGGTCAAACCTTGCCCGGATGGCGTGGGAGAAATCAGTTTGTTTCCATTACTGAGCTGACGCACATTTCAGCCACCAGGGACCTCTAGTGTTTCTACGTCTTGCCCATTGTGGTTGACCAATGGAAATTGGAGAGTACTGCAGCTCTTTCTAATGTTATCAGGGTTCCAACTCGTCTTGTCCGTGTTCAGCGTAAATTGCAAGTGAAAAAGTGTTTCATATGCAAGGAAGAGCGTCACTTAGCACTCACAATGCCTGTAGGAAATCCCTTATGAGAGTTGGATTTAACAACTTGGCTTCGAAACTCTCGCGTTTCACGAATCAAATTTGACCTGACTATGTTCTTCCAGTTGGTATCAAAAGGTAAAGGTATCATTCCCTTGCTTTATGATTGGCAGGTCATCACATTTGTTTTATCTAAGTGGCACAAGGGCATAGAGCCACTTGATCTACCAGTTCCAATCTATTGTGGAAGCCTCCAGCCAGAGCTGTTTGTCACCTCAACATGCTTATTATTAGAGCTGTTCCAATCTGGAATATGCTGTCATTTGTTCATAATTTGCCTTAAGATCGACCATTTCAGTGTCTTTATTCCATACCAGTTGGAATGCACAACTTTCGCATTGCTTCCTGTGATATATCCTACTTCCTAATCTAAGATCTAGCTATCCTTGATCTTCCTTCTTGTTGTCTACGTAACATTAGTTTTTGCATTCCCCCATGCGTTATGAGTGGGAAATAAAAAACCAATACCAATTTTAAAAGGAAACTTGTCCAAGCCTTTTTATAATCAATGTCTTTACCCCTACATGTTAATAAGTCAAAGAGGTAACCAAATCTTCTCAATGGCACTAGCCGCACATTCATGAACTTCCGCCGGGAGGTGATCTATCCCAATGTGTTGTGGAAATGAACCTCACAAAGAACTGAACCATGAAGATTGAAAAACCTGACATGTTGCAAGATTTTTACTCAAAATATGCATTCCATCCAAATAGGTCAGCCTTATTAAATAGTAAAAGGAGTAGGCCAGTTTCTGTCAGTCTGAAGTGTTGTTTGCAAATCGGAATTCACACTCCACATATTGCTAATATTTGAAATCAAGTTTTATAAACGACATGTTTTGGGTGATTTTTATTTATTAATCCATTATTTACAAAATCGCTTTGTTTTTGTTTTTTATCAAAGACTTATTATTGATTACTTTCTTCTCTATTTTTTAGAAAGCTAGGAAAAAAGTTTAGAAAGCTTCTGGAAAACTTACATGGACTTACTTTGTGACGAGATATGAACCAGAGAGACGACAAGTACCGATGAACCCTTGGGCAGGACAATCCACTCTAAGAGCCTTATCTCACAATCTACGTACACGTAGAACAGTACCACCCAACTTTCAAAGAGTGACTAAGACCCAACATGAACGTTGCCCACTTTTGCATTGGGCTAAAGCAAGTGAACAAGATCTTCGTTTCGAAAGATTTTGCTGCAAAAAAGAAGAACGGGATGTTGGCCGAACCAATATTCAATCCGATCTGAACAAGGATCATGTGTATTCGTGGAAATCAACAGGTATTCGCTCGAAAGATTCGATGACATCTGTGTCAACATGATCAAGTAAGGCCCCATGAGGAAGAATACCACTTACTTTCTGAGCAAACATTGCTTTCCCTACAATTTAGATTTGTGCTAAGTTCCCTTTTAAATAAGTGAAAATAGTGCTTTATTTGTTTGGATATTCAAGTATTAGTGTGGTATTTTAGGAAAAAATTTGCTTGATTAATATATGAGCTCCTTGCTCTTTGGGATCAATGCAATCTCAGAAATTTGCCCTTGATCTGGTCTGGTGTAAAGGGATTCGTTGTTTTTGGATGAAGTTCTCCTCTTACAAACGGTTTGAGGATGAACACTGAAAGGCTCGGCCACCTCCCTAGGCCTCTTGTCGGTTTTAGTTTTAGTTCTGACATCAGGTTTCCTCTCACTTGTATTTTAGAACATTGTTTTGGTGGCAACCGATGAGAGGGTACCACTTGCCCTTAGGTTAAAACTAGATCATGTGCAGTATGACTACTACAAAGGTTCCTCTTAATGAAAGCTTGTGGCTTCATGTCAAACAAATCTTTTAGCGGGACAAACGTTGACCCAATGTTTACACCCACCCTGTATTTATCCTAAATTTCCCTTAAACGTGACAAAAAACCCTTCGATTTCCCCGAAAATCCTCGGTTTTAGGTTATTTTATGGTTAAAATTCATGAAATAGGTTTTTTGCCCAAAAATGACCAAAATAGTTACACTTAACTTAATTTAACCTAAACTAAAAATTGTCATTTCGACCCCTATAGATCACAATAATTTGGTCTAGGGGAGTGGTATGCCTCGGTAATATTGTCCTGCTGTGAAATGTTCTAGTAAAGCTAATGCACGGGTTTCAGACAAGCAAGCAACCCTACGAAGCGTTAGAATTGGGCTCTCCTTATCTTCTCCTCTGGACTACATTATCTAACTACGCTACTGGAATTGACCCTAAATCCTGGGTTGGGTAAAAGCTCATGGGTGCTTTTGAAGACGTACAGTATCTGATACCTTTCGTACCTTCTCTGAAAACTGTACAGTCCCAACTTTTTTAGTCTCTCCTAATACGAAAGGTCCCTCATTCCAGCGATGTTACAAAATGGTGCAAAAAAGCCTACAAGTGCAAAAAGATGGGCAAAGAAAAGGTCGAAAGTATAACAAAAGGTTCCAACAAAGGCATATGGAAATATATTTTTCAAAGGTGTACGCATTTGAAAGGTGTCGTCTGAAAAAAAAAACTAGTTTTGTCTCAATTTTGAACCAAAATATTTTCGAATGTGGTCAAGGAATGCTTCCCCTTGCATATATTTCCTTTTTTCTAGCAGTAGATCTGCATCATTGATCTAACTGAAGAAAAAAGTAGAATTTTTCTTCCTCAAAAAGAGAAGTTAGCTAGCTTGGGGAAAGTAAAGAAGTAGCTATGGTGCGTTTTTTGGGCTGTTCAACTATCTTATTGTCCTGTACTTCCTGGCCTCTTTGTACTTTAAACTGGCTCTTTTCATTTCTAGTTTCATTTTTTTCTCCATCATGGTATGCTGGTGATGACAATAATGGGGTGAAATTTTTTGGGCGGGCAGAATTCAATAATTGATGAAAAATTGTTCAAAATTTAGCTTTTTGTGTCATTATTTTTGTGGCAGCTACTAGCACTCATCTGACAGATCGGGGTGTCCAAAAATACGGGATTATGATGCGAAATTGATCAGGGAGACTACCATAAATATTTGATCATCAAAATTCCTAAATATCTTACAACAACCTAATTAGCTCTTCCTACGACGAATTAGAGACAGGAATTTTGAAAAGAGTGGGCTTTTGCGATTTTCACCTAAATTGAAAATGTCCTTTTTTTTAGATCGGAATACGGGGTGAAGCATCAAGTGTTCTTTCGGGGGGCATTACAATTACTCCATTTTGAAATGTGACGGGTTAGAAAAAAAAGGAACAAAGTGTAATATTTTGCTCCTATTGCCCTGTGATATTGCATTCAGTCAAGTCCATAATTTGTGTTTCAATGATCAAAAACAATTGCAGAAAGGATAAAATGTTTTCCCACTTGGTCAATGGTATCAGAAAACAGTTTTGACACGAGAAGGCTAAGCCATCTAACTTAACATTATTAACAGATTGATATTATAGGTTATGACATTTCACTTTAATTGGGGCTCGGCAGCTTCCAAGGGTGGCTTATTTTGCTTTTGGCCAATTCTTTAGTGAAGTCATGTTTCAAACGGACTTTCAGAGTCCGATTTTGGTACGTTTGAAGTCATGTTAGATGAAACATTCTTTTTTGGATTAATCTTAACCGTTCAATTTTGTTTGATGAATGATTATTAAATGCAAGAAGCGACAATCTCTTTTGAAATCTAGAATGGGGGCAATTTGGAGTTTTTTTACATTCGGGCAATCATCAAGTTTACAGTACATAGGGAATTTGCCGACATTACCTTGAAAGTTATGTACTGGTCTGAACGTTTTTTTCCTTCTAGACCAGAGTGTGATGCAAAAAGGATTCTCATTGTGATGGATTCTGAAACGGCTACAAAAATGTCTCATTGTAGTAACATTTTTGGACAAAATTATTGACTGGAATATCTGAAGCTTTGACCTTGAAAATGAAGATTTCCGTTCAGTTTGAATTTCCCTCCTCTATTGCCTTTTCACTTTGACAGGGATTGCTTCGATTGCTTACTCCTTTGACTTTGCTTCCAGCACTTTCAACCAATGATCGACCTTGTTTATATTTTGATTGCATTTTGTGACGTAAGGCCGCTGAATCCTAATTCGTTGATACTTCAAATTATAAATATCAATCAAAAAAAAAATTCTGTGAAGGCCAATTAAAATTTTTTTTTTAAAAAAAAAAAAAATCGGTTTTAGTTGCATTTTTACCGGATACACAGCTAACTCAACAAATAAACTTTGGCCTTTCAGTTTTCTTCTCTTTTAGTGGTATTCTGGTGTACGTGTGTGTAATCCATTGAACTAACTTTCATACAATGACCATACACTGCTTCTTCGTCACCCTGCTACCCTGCTATTCGTGCCCAAATAAAAAACAAACCAATCGGACTTCTACGGATAGATCTAGATCGAGTTCCGAATGAAAGAAGTGGGCGAACAAAGACGCCCCTGTTGGTCGGTCATGATTGCGAGCCCATAGACCAGGCTGGCATTTTCATGGCCTACTTGGGGTGCACCCGCCCACTCACTCATTGGTTTCACTCTATTTTTCATATAACAGATCCACATTTACTTAACCCCGCCACAGCTTTCCCTGCTCTGTCTATTTGCTGCCGTGTCGTGCGACCAAGTGGGAGTGATCGTTGATGCTCAGCAGTCGCAGGTCGCCATTTCGGGTGAATTAGGGAGAAAATGGTTGACAGATTAGGGATCGATCTCGCTCACGAACTCATTGACCTCTTACCCAACAGTCCTAACCTCGGCCGCCAGAGCAGGGGTGAATGCGGGTGAGGCCTGGCTGGTACTGACAGACTCTCGCTTGGATCAGCCATGGACCCATCCACCGTCAGATCCATGAAGCCCGTCCCATTGTCGCCCGAAGCTCAGGCGGGTCTGGCTGCCTTCTCCTTGTGGGATATCCTTTACGGTCGAGCGCTCATCAAGCCTTGGTCATCGGACGGTCCATCAGCTAAACCCTTGTGCGGGTTGGAACGCATCCTGCGCGAGATGGAGAATTTGGTGCGACTCACCCGGGCGCTCGTCATGGACCTCGTCGTTCCATCCATGGATCAGGACACTAAACTCCCTCCCAGCGCACATCTGAAGCTACCCGAGAGTCTAGCTCGAGCCTGGGGATTCCCCACCACCCGTCTCCCGCGATATCAATTCCGTAGTCCAGCCACTGTTAGCTCGTCTCTGCCCTGGTTCCCAGATCTGAATCAACTTCTACCCCACCGGGTGGTTCATCCCCCTGATTCGGAAGTCGATGTGACCCGAGAATTTGCCTTGCCCGGGACCACCATAACTAAAGTCACATCCCGATGGCCGCACACCCACGCCAATCTAAGCCCACAACCTCTGGGAGATCAGGTCGACGAGTGGATTGATCGAGCCAATCCATCTTCCCTCGATTTATCTGGACAACACCAGGAGAACGATATCGTTTTCAATGGGACCAGTGACCCCATCGAGCGCACCGTCGAACTCATTCTCAGCCGTGCTGAGCCTGATTTATCCCCAGTTCAGCCAACATCTACTGTGAAAACGGCTCTGGAGGAAATGGATGAAATGGACTCGCCCGTCCAGGCCAACTCTTCCCCGGATTCACCCTCGCCATCGATTGATTTGCCTGATGTACGGATTCGTTCAACGTCATCGGACAAATCGTTAGGATTGACCCCGGAGTCAGCTCCAGTGAGTCGTAACACTCAAAGACATCGAGATTGGTTTGCTTGTCCCAAGTGTAAAACCTTTGTGGGTAACTTGAAGTTGCACCTAAAAGTATGCAACGGCATCAAGAGCCGGCGATTGCGGTATCACTTTGAAGGCAGCAAGTACTATTGCCGAGAGGCCGATTGTACCGATCTCGAAAACACCGCCTATAACACGTTCTGGCAATTCGAAAACCATTGCAAGAGTGAGCACCTCACTCCCGAAGATTACCAACACGAATGTCCAACGTGTCACAAAAAGTTCTATAACCGCATGAAGTTAGTCAAACATCGTTCAAATAATCACCGGATCTTGCATGCCTCCAGCTCTAATGCCAAGCTTTCCACCCAAGGGAAGCTGATCCCGGATTCTCTCCACACGTGTCAGATTTGTGGCATGAAATTCCGTCAAGCACCGTCAATGAAACGCCACATCAATCGGAAGCATCCTGAGATTGCCGACAAACCGAAATATTGCTGCGATTTCTGTGGCAAAGGCTATCTCGTCGAGGCCCATTTGCAACGTCACCTGGAACGGCTTCACTACAACCCGGTAGAGTTTAAAAAGGAGAGTCAGACTTGTCATCGATGCGGCTACACGAATCCCTATTCCGAATCGCAGAAGTTCTATCGTCATGTCAAGTTCAATTGTCCGATGCTGGACGGCAATCAGTGTCAATGTCCCATTTGTGGAGCTCGATTACGGTATTCTACCGGACTAAGGACGCATATCCGGGAAGTACACAGACTAGACGCCAACGAGGTATTAGGCACGCCCAGGCGGGCCAATTCATCGGCTGTGCCCAAGCCCAAGAGTAAATAGTTCATACTATTCAGTCCCCTTCCCATGAACATGAAAATTTACATACGTCAATGTCAATATGTCATATACTTATTAGTCAAATGTGATTATGATGATACCAACAATGAATTCATCTTTGAAACGTAGATCATTCCTTGATGCAAAATAATTGTTATAACTGCGCAGTCAAATCATTCTGTTATTCATTCCTCTGTTGAGACTTCTTTTCCACCTTGGTCCTAAGTTATTAAATTATGTCTCGTCGTTTTAGTCACCCTGATAGATGTGTGTTGTTGACGATAAACGTTATTCTCCACCGATTAGTTGGCGGTGCTCATTTTTTAGATTTGTGACAAACTGTTAGAAAGGTTTGGAGAGAGACCTTAAAGGCTATTAATATCGTGTTAGGTTAGGTTAGGTTGGGTTAGGTTAGGTTTGATAAGGTTAGGTTAAGTTTAAAAAAGTAGCACCGCCAACTAATCGGTGGAGAATAACGTTTACCGTTGTTGACTTCTTTGGAAAAACAACACGAAACAAACCAAAACAGGTCCTCGACTCTCCGGCAAATCCAAGGTCTCTGACCTTCAATTCCTCCCTGATCCAGCAACACGATGGATGGGATAATGAAATCCGAGGTCGACGCCCCATCTACGACCCACCCCAGCCCCATGTCCACTTGGATATTCATGCTCAACCAGGCCAAACGCGGATGTCAAGGAGCCCAAAGCCAAGGTCGCCCCACATTCGGATGGCCTTGGCTCGTGCACGAATTCGAATTCATTTGTGAGCGTCTCAAACTTCTATTGTTAGCCATGAGTACCACTCACGGTGAAGGTCAGTTCGGCCGCGACCTTCTCGTTATGCCGGATTGCCTAAGACAGGCTTTGAACTTGGGCCCCGATCAAACGACGACGTACTATTTCAAGGCTAAAGACCACATTCAATGGCCCAATGAAGCTGTGCATGATGGGGATTGGCTCCTCCCTGAAGCTCAAGGGCAAGAATCGCTGCCAGATGTTCAATCGTTGGTTTTTGATCTGGATCTCGATGACGAGGACGGCATATGTTGGGACTCCGAAGAAGAAAAACGTGAACATTTTCAGGTTTTGCCGGACGTTTCTACGGTTGAAGGCTCTAACCAGAGTGTTCGAGATTACTCAGAGATCCATTTATTCGGTTCTGACCCAGACAGGCTTGGCGGACCAACTGTCAGTGATGTGGTTCCACATGGAAAAAAATGCTCAGAACCGCTCGAACTTGAATCTAGTCATACAATGTTAACTCCCAGGAAATGTAGAACACGAAATGCGGGCTCCTCGGTTTTACCGTTAAAGGAGGTATCTCGCTTTATAGTTGAATTTAGCAATCAGAGTAAGTCCAGCCCAGATCGGCCTTTGTTCAAGTGCACACGATGTGGAATCTTGAGAAAGGTCAAGGCTTCCATGGTGGCTCACGTACGCATCTGCTTGGTAACGTGTCCTCGATGTCAAAAGGTTTTCCGAAGGGAAACTCCAGATTGGCTTCGAAAGCATGAAACTTCTTGCCAAACGAGTTCAATCGTCAAGCCTGATAACTCGTCTACATCTGAATCCTTGGATTTGACCCGTGTTCAGGCGGATCACGCGGACTCGGATCTGTCTTCCAAAGCGCAAAATGCTTTGTCCCGTTTGGAAGTGAAAAGGTGTAATGTCTGTGACAAAGTGTTCACATCCTCAAAGTCTTTGGCCAGCTTCTTGGAGCACCAGGCCGTTTGTCAGAACAAACGTCGACTAGCACCCTTTTTCAATGCCGATAAAGGCTTGTACGAGTGCGCCTGCACCCACACGGGCCTTCGACTCGGGTACTTCTACCGTCACGTTCGGACCTGCATACAATTACCCAAATGTTTAAAATGTGAGAGGAGGTTTCATCATTCCACGCCCAAGACTGTAGTTCAAGACCATGAAGCGACTTGTCAAGGTCAATGGGACAATATGGATATAAAGGATGGGTCCATTTTCGACTCCAAGTCGAAGAATTCCGATGAAGTGACAACAGTGACTCAACAACCCCGCAGGCAAGAATGGCATATTTTTGGGATATCAAGATTTACTCATTTTTAGCTTACAAGAGTTTGTGCTATCAAGTCACATAGAACATATGTTGTGTTTCAATGTAAAAAAATCTGAAATATGAGTTTTTTTGGCTAAAACAAAAGCCAAAACAAATTGACATAAATGAGAGAAGTTGCGATTTCACCTCAAATCGAACGGGCTTCTAAGTCACATAAGATTTCTTGTTGCTTCTCACCAATATGCCATTCTTACGTTCTCGCAATCGATAGCGAATCATTGGAGGCAAAATGTCCGCAAAATTCCCCCGAAGCCAAAAAACCAGGAGACTGCCAATCTGGTGGCGTTCCAGTTGACAATTTAGAGGTGCGCGCATTCGAATCCCAGGAAGGGCGGCTCTGTCGTTTTTGTGATCGGCGTTTCCCGAAAAATTTCAAGCACTTCGATCGCCACGAAGCCAGATGTCAACGGATTCTCAATAACAAGGGAATCGTTCCTCCCCACCAGATTCTCGACAACGAATACCTGTGCACCTTCCCCAAGTGCACCAACAACGAGAACTCGTTCCAAACGTATGAGATGCTTCAAATTCATTTCACTCGCGAACACATTGAAGCCCAAGATCTCCCCCATAAATGCACCATTTGCGATGAGCGGTTCATCTCTCGCGCTTTCATGACCCGGCATCGTTTCCGTCATAAAGAGCGATACACCTGTGATACCTGTGGCAAAGGATTTGTGGAACGAATGGCTCTTTCCAGACATATTGTGTCTCATTCGAGCGAAAAGGGACATGTGTGTCCCAAAGAAGGCTGTGACTATAAAACGAACTTGAAAGACACGCTGAACCGACATCTCCGCAAGGTCCATAACGAAATGCTGGGCGCGAATCATTTCTGTGAAAAGTGCGGTCGATCATTTCTTTCGCGACCAGCTTTGGAGCTCCACCGCGTGAAAGTTCATATCAATCCCAAGCCGAAAAAGCTACACCAGTGTCCTCGTTGTGATTTTAAGACCACCAAAACAAGCATGCTCCGTCAACACGTGGAATATCGTTGTCAGTTCGATGGCACCAACAAATGTGTCTGTTCAACATGTGGCAAGGCCTTGAAAACCAAGGAGAGTCTGCGAGATCACGTCAAAACGGTTCATCTGAAGATCTTCTCTCCAGGTCAAATTAGGAAGCGGGAAAAAGCCCGAAGAAACTATCACGAGGCTAAGACAGTCAATGATGATCAGCTCACCAACTTGTTAGATCTGGAGTGAAAACCACAATGAGTTTGGAGGCTAGAAGGACATGCAATTGCGGCAAGCATGAAAAAAAAGACTACAACAACCGAAACAAACTACGTGAAGTTAGACCTGATTGTCACCAAAATATGTACCTCCATAAATGAAAAGCTAGTTGTGGGCACTTTTTCATTTTTAAAAAGCTTCGATAATGTGCCAAATAATACATCTTCCGTGAAAATCGTCTTTCTTGGATAATATCATGACTCAAAATAGCAACAGCAACAGAAAATGAGTGGCTGGAAAGTAAAATCCCATCTTTCAAAATTATAGCTTGAAAACACGTTGTCACAAAAGAAAACAACGTATTCAGTGGCCGTCATTTTCCGTGCCTGAAGTCTATTCAAGTTCCTATTTCAAAAAGTTCACATGGTCAGCAGCACCTTTTAGTCATCTGCCTGTTCACTCTAGGGGTCTTTATTTCGCTCAATCTCCATTGAAGAGAAGCTTAGGGAAGCTATCGCTCTTCTCTAGAAACCCTTTAGCAGGAAAAGGCCCCATATTCGAAGGTATATTGACCATATCGACTTTCTTGAAGCCTTATTGTTATCAAGTTCATGCCAGGAAAGCCACTGCTAAACAATTATGGGTACGCGAAGAAAAATGCTTCTTTTTTCCTTAAATCATATTGAGCTCTAAAGTCAAATCCAAAATGACTACTTAAAGCACTTCATCACCATATGATCCTCATGCAGCCTGCGTGGCTTCCTCCATGTTCATTTTCTCAGGAGAATGTTGCATGGGAAAATCGGAAAAAAATCAATCCCCCTTTCTACCTTGACAATTTATTATTGCGAGACTCGTGTATATTTTTGTCATTTGTTGCTGTAAGATGACCTTACTGTTCTTGTTTCAGTTCTTGTTGACAATTCACGAACCAAAAACATATTGACTTTGAACATATTGTTATAGTGTTTTTTCATTGACCCATTATTGCAGGTTATTTCTCAAACCTATCATCATTATCAACAACAGTTCTTGAATGTGGTGACATAGGTTCCAGGATAATCGACCCAGTACAGAAAATGAGAAGAATATACCTATTCAGGGACCCTATAGAGAGGAAACGACACGGCTTCCCCTGACCGCAAGTTAGGCCATTGCGTTGAATCAAGACAGTCACTCTAGTAGCAACAAAACAAGGTTAACCATGCAACATAATGCATTTCAGTGCTTTTAATTAAATAGTGATCTCCTTGACATACAACTCCGTCCATTTACTAAATATTTCCGAATTAATTTTGAAAGTCAGAAGAATAAATGAAATACTCATGAACATCAAATTAATCAAAAATAATCAAATTGTCCTTCAAATCAGTGAAGTATTGCGTAAAACTGGTTCAAAAACAGTCATAGATAGAAAATCAACAAGAATATTTTTACTAATTGATGAGGAACTTACACTGACAAAAGAAAAAAGAAATGTATGGAATAGGAAATAAAAGTACATAAATGTTAACATATTAGAATATCTGGGATAGACAATTGATAACTTTGTCTTAATCCACACATTTTGACTAAAAACATCAGGCATTGGTGAAAAATGAATGAATGAACTTTTAGTAGAGTTTAACTTCTACTTATTAGGAAGTTTGCATAAAAGGCAGGCATTATTTAAGGGGCATAGAGTAATACCAAAGTAGAGTACGCTAGATTTTAATTTGAACTTTGGACTCCAATAAAGTTTGTTTTTGCAAAAAAACATCCAAAATCGTCCAATAAAACAGGTTTATATCCCTTGAGATATATTATTCCATGATTATGAAGCATCCACATAAGTTTAAAGAACATGATGTAGCTCAGAGCTACAGTGTGTCTACATTTGGATTGAGGGCTATCCCTAGTTTGAGAACCATATTTTCATAACAAGTTCACCAAATTGCTTGAAATTTGGTCAAGATGTTCCTGACCCAATTTTCTTCAAGTCATATCCTTAGCAAAAAAGTATTGACTGATTGTGTTTAGAGCAAATTCTTGCTTTATCATGAAAACCCAATTAGCACTTTTCAGTTGTTGTACTTTAAGACATGTTAAAAGTCATTTTAAGTATATTTACATGGTTGGTTTGAAGCACATACAATCAATGGTTTAGAAAATGATATTAGTCACATGTTTTGTTCAATAGTTAAGCCAACAATTGACATTTAAAAATTTCAGTAGCAAAAGTTTAGGCCTTACTTTGCGGGAAAGGTTTGGTGATCACCAAAAAGTGGCGTTTCCTTGCTTTAGTGTCCTTGACCTATTAGCTCACAAATAGTTGATCACGGTGTTTACAGTGTTGTTAAGTAACTTTCATCTATGCTCTCAAGACTTTTAAAGACCGTTTTTGATGTCAGTAAATCAAGAAGTTCCATTACTGTTTCGTAAAAAAGTCAGTTGTCGAAAAAAAGGTATAAAAAGACAAGTCTAACAGACTTAATGGCACATCAGACCAAAAGAGTAGAATATCGAAATCATCAAATATGTTAGTTGCACCATCAGTAGAAATTCATAATAAAATTTTGTTTAACTTCAAACATATTTAAAATGTATATTTTGGATACAATATTTTATAAATGTGCTTCAAATGCCTAGCTGTGCAGTTCATTCCAATTTCATGAAAACCAATGCCATTTTAAGGAAACGCTAATAATCAAATGTGCACTAGGCCTTTAGTCACGCTTCAAATTGGAAAACCTAACCACTAAATAGAATTCTGCAATTTTTGAGCATACACTAATGCAATACTTTTAGAAGGAATTTTGAATTTCTTTTCCGAAATATGTCTTTCTAATGTGTTTTTAAATGACTTAATATACCATTTTTAACTAATATGACATCGTTAAAAGAAAAGAGCTCATATATATACAAAAATACTTTTTTACCTAACAAATTGAACTTCTTGATTTACTAATATCAAAAACCATCTTTAAAAGTCTTGAGAGCATAGTTCAAAATTACTTAACAACACTCTAAACACAGCGTAATATTGACAGAACAAAAATGACATCACACGATTAATTGTTTGATTCTTTTTAAGGCAAGTTGTTCTTGCTTCAATCAAGACATGAAATTCAAAAATAATGTTATTTCAAAAGTCAAATAGGAAAATTCTAAATGTAATGCCTTTCTGATGCTAAGATATTTTTAAGCAACGTGAATGTCAACTCATCAAGTTTCAGTTTTGTTCCATAGAAAAGATTTTTAAATCAATATGTTAGACCTGTCAATGTGTTTAGATATTGTACGGGGTCGAGTTGTCCTCTACGCCGAGTTGTCCATCGGGTCGAGTTGTCCTGAGTCGAGTAATCCGTTGAGTCGAGTTATCCGGTCACCGGGTCACCGGGTCACCGGTGAAATGGGTTGGACACGGTGGTGACAAATTATGTTCAAATGTTGAAAATTATAGTCGTGATCTTCTTTGTTGTAAGGACAAAAGGAACAACTTTTTGGAAAAAACTTTTAGTTGTTTATTGGCATGAATTTTGATCATTACTCGGAATGGAATCTCCCACAGTTCAAAATGTCAAGAACGTATCTTATTTAGCTTTTGATTCCGAAGCTTAGTAATAGTAACTTCAGTATCTCTTTCCTATGCTGATGATACAAAATTAGTTTGTGGTAGGAATGGTCAGAACTCAGGCAGTTTGGTAGAGGTCCTAGATCAAATCTACTCTTGGGTTACTGAGAGTAATATGGCCCTGAACAGAATGAAATTCCGCTCAATGACCTTTGGGTCAACTCTTTTGAATACTCCCTTCATAGATTATGGAGGTAAAGATATTGAACAGGTCTCATCTATGAAAGATCTAGGTGTAGTCCTCCAAAATAATGGAAAGTTCGATGAGCATATCCAGTTGAAGGTGGTTAAAAGCTTTTCAAACATATGCTTGGATATATCGCACGATTAAGTCCAGAGGTAGCATCACGATGCTAACTCTGTACAAGTCGATTGTCCAGCCACATCTTGAATATGCTTCACCCATTTGGGCTCCAATGAGTTCAGCAGCTTTGCAAAAGGTCGAACAAGTCCAAAGATGTTTCACTAGGAACATCACAGGAATGAGAGAGCTCTCATATTGGGAGAGATTAAACAAGTTGGGACTGTACAGTGTTCAGAGAAGGAACGAAAGGTATCTGATATTGTACGTCTTCAAAAGCATCCATGAGCTTTGTCCCAACCCAATCTAGGTTCTAGGGTCAATTGCAGTGACAGTAGATGCTTAACGTGCGCTTTGAGACCCCCGTCAAGCCCTCGAGAATCCAGGCTAGTTCGAACAATGAAGTCCACTTCTCTTCTTTCTCGGGCTCCTTCATTGTTCAATTTGCTGCTTTCAAATATACGTAGGGCGTATCAAGTACTTGGGCGTATGTAGGCGTTGATCTAGGAGCAGGATTTGAGCCAGACTTGGACAAGTTTTTGATTAAAATTCCTGATCAACCTTATATTCAAGGGCTAGCCAGATCCGCCAACTCTAATTCGTTGATCGATCAAATAATATCTGAAAATAAAAGTTAATTAAAATGAATAAGTTTTTCGTCTTGAACCGCTGGGAATTCCATTCCCAGTTGTGGTTTGGAAGTCCGCAAAAATAATAACGATAATAATTCCTAGTCCATTAACGAATTAGAGTTAGCATCCCTTGAATGAAGGAGTTTTGATCAGGAATGAAAATTGTACAATGAAAGAGCCCGAGACTTCATAACCTGTATGCTCGAGGACTTGAAGGTGCTCTCAAAACGCACATTAAGCCTCTACGGTCACTAGAATTGACCCTAAATCCTGGGTTGGGAAATGCTTATCGATACTTTTGAAGACGAACAGTATCAGATACCTTTCGAACCTTCTCTGAACACTGTACAGTCTCAACTTTTTCAATCTCTCCCAATACGAGAGCTCTCATAAGAGAGCTCTCAAGGGGCCTCTCAAGGTCCCCAGTAAGACACCTTTGAACTTGTTTAACGTTTTGCAAACCTGCTGAACTCATTGGAGCCCAAATGGGTGAAGCATATTCAAGATGTGGCTGGACAATCGACTTGTACAGAGTTAGCATCGTGATACTCTCTGGACTTCGTCCTTGATAACAAGTTCTAAAAAGAGTGATTATACCTATGTAGAAGTGTGCATTTGATTTTGTCTTAATCAGTGTCCAAAACTTAAGGCATTTTTGAAAACAGTCCATTACGTATGTGAGACATGTGACTATGTCAAAGTAAAAAGTGGAAGAAAGTTGGAAGATTTGGAAATTTTGTTTTGGTTGTAGAAATTTTAATTCTATCTGTATTTTCATATAATGGCAGCCTTGTTAACGAATCTATTTCAGAGCCTTATCTCAACATGCCTACATGCAATCCCATTGAACTCAACTGAAACCCATGTGAGCTACTTCATGGAAACTCAAACTAGGCTCTGGAAAAAACTGTTTGAATTTTGATTATCACAATGGTAAGATTTTAACGGGAAGGCCTTTAATCGGTCGCTTACATTCCTAATCTGCAATGAGTAGATTTAGATTTTCCAACTGATTTTTAATCATTGCTAAAATCTGTCGCAAACAGTTGAGTAAGAAGAAAAGTGACTCCCGGAGTTTTGTAGAAACTTTTGAATGATGGATTGTCGGTCAAATTGAGCAGAATAAAAAAGAATTGCTCAATGCTTCAATTTCATATCGTTGTCCTATTCAACACATAAGAAAAGGATATGAAAGCAAACATGTTCTCTGTCAAGTCATGCAAAAATCATAAATGTAATAAAATTACACCAACATCTCTCAAAAAAAGCTATGTTATTGCTTTGAATGCATATTTTAATTACATAATAACCGACAATTTCTAGCCTTTGTTAGCTTCGAAGCGAATCTTTCCGCACCTTCACAAAGTTATCGAGTCTGGATTTTGGATCAACAAAGACAACACTTTATTTGCTCGTTTCTTTTACAGGATTTCGAGACATGGATAGTGAATGTTGTGTAGGTGTACGTACGTAGATAATTTGATAATGATATTAAATCTCATGAGATTTCCACGTTCATGATGGCTATTTATGATGTACGAGTTAGTATGACGGCGAGGATAATGCTGATGATATAAAATAGAAAAATTGAGAGCAAAGTGATAGAAAATGAGGCTCGCAGTGTCCTCTAAGTTCACTGTGGTTGCTGTGGGAGTTTTTGAAACACGAAAACACGAATAAATTGTACGCAATAACGAATGAATGATGTACCGCTGGGGAACTTTTGACTGTTGACCCGGTCGTGGAGACTAGAAAGAGGCGTGCGCCCACACATATTGTGTTTCTTTTAGGTGGGTGGGCGGGCCAAGAGGAAGAAAAATCAGATGACTAATAAGTGAATAGATAGCTGGATAGCTGAATAGCTGGATCGTGGTGTTGGTGGTAGAAGTACATGTACTTGTACAAACTGCGCTCAAGTATGGCCACTTCATGGCAAAGGTTTACATGACTAATGCTGACAGACACGCTGGCACACTGGCAGCTACATGGACATCAATTCACGCACGTTCGTTTTCATTGGTTTGTAGTGTATAATAGGCGGAAACTTGTGGAAGAGGATATACTAATGATAATCATTATTAATTTGTTGTGGTTGTTATTATCATACTGCCAGTCCTACAAAACGGTTTGAATACCCATTGAGCGGGAGTTGTTTGGATCATACGAACACATACGAAGGATGAATAATAGATGAATAAATATGGCTACAAAATGTCTGCCAAGAGCTTCTTTTCCTGCTAAACCCCCTTCGACCTCCTCAAGTGGTCAATTCGTGAAAGGAGGGGAAGGAGGCGTTTACGTCTTATCGATATCCGTAATTATGAGTGGAGAACAAAGGGCCGAGATCATTTGCATAATTTCGCTTGGCAATCATGTCTTCGAGGTCGATCTTCCATTTGGGATGTGGTGTGGCACCAACAGGAACTAGGGAATGGTACATGGGGTTCTAAGCCCAGTTAGCAAGGGAAAATAGGTGGGATTGGGTTGGGTTGGGTTGGCTCTCTACTGCGTTGTAAAGATGGTTAGTTAGATGGAGTAAACAAAACTAGTTGCCCTAAGATGAAAGGCTAGGGTGATTTGAGTCTGAGTTTGAGTGAAGAAGGTATAAATTTTTGTAGGGAACTACGACGATACTATCCATGATGATGATGATGATGATGTTGTTGTTGTTGAGGATGACAGGAATGGTAATGATCAAGATCTACGCAATATTACCATCCTATGCAAGCTAGGTAAGTAAGTGTTGATATCGAGTACTTGAAGAAGGCAATTGTGATGTTGGGAATGGATATTGGATGCTACGAGTAAAAATGATGTGGAGATGTGTAGAAGGTATAAGTTAAGCACACACATACATGGAAAAACGGACAATGTTCTGCCAGTTTGATGGGAAGTTGTTTAAGAAATGAAATCGTTCTGAGGAGGAGCAAGAGCTAAGGCAGTAAGTAGTAGTAGTAGTAGTGCTAGTGGTATTAGACGTACTAGTTAGTGTACATTCACATAGAGGGACAACAGACAAGACACATTTTTTCACAGAAACAAGCGCGTTTCGTAACAACAAGTGAGCTAAACCACGAATGACACGACGTGAGGTTAGAAAGTGGCTGATGTCCCGCAATCAAACCTTCTAGGACTTTTTGACCTTTCATAGGTCATTAAACAATAACGGTGATCGCAATAAGTGGGAAGAGAGTGAGAAACAGATAGTAGAAATATGCGTAGGCCCTGGTTGAGCTCCCCTCATGCCTTCCTTCAATCACGATGGAACGCACAGCTGTCCTTCGTCTAGTTCAAAAATGCGACTAGATCATTTTCGTTCTCGTCTTCTTCGTGTTCTTCTTCACCATCGTCGTCATCATTATCATCACAACGTAAACCATGGGGTCCTTTCTGAACTAAGGATCGACACCACCGATAGTGGAATAGCGAAAAGGAGCAACAGTTGCAGACAAGGATGCTAACCATGGTTGGGCTGTGGGTCATTCAAGCAATGTTCGCCTGTGACGGTATAACGTGGTCCGAAGGCCCGGAGGCATCGAAGGCAGAGGCAGAAACGACTCCATGTCCATGGGGTCGTCATCATAACTGCTTGGCCCACTACGCGATGGGGACCCATCAACACGTGGAAAGTTCATACTGCGACTCGAGATTCGGCCGAGGAGGGCAGCCGAACTGTTAAAGACGTCATTGAGCATGGTGGGGGTGCGACAACTGCCCAGCATATCACGGTTCAATTGCTCAAAGGGCTTGGTTGGCAGTTCGCGTTTGCGTGTTTGGATTGGCGTATGGTGCAACGGGAATGACGAAGGCTTATGGGGAGTGGGAGGGAGCCGACGGCCTTTGCCCACTCCAGAACCCACGACGGCCGCCGTGGGCGTTTTGGTGGGAGGTGCAGGAAGACGGTGACGGGTAGTGGCCGAGGCGGAGCGCGCTCGAGGCAACGTTCTTCGCCGAGGTAAGCTGCCAGATCGGC